>NC_056677.1:76871439-77171439 GCF_018350195.1 Panthera tigris | reverse complement strand
GTATCATGATTTATTATGTCTCTCTGTCCAACTAGAATGACTAGAAATGGGTGACTAGTATGGGTGAGACTAGTATGGATGAAGGGGATATTAACTCAAGGCAGAAAAAGAAAGGTCTGTGGATTTCTTAAGTTATGAAATGAATTGTGAATGATTTTTTAAAAAGTTATGAAGGCAGGTTATCTAAACTAGTATACAAATAACTCAAAATCTTCTCACAATTGGCCTACTAATGTTATCATTTGTGCCCAACATATACCCAATATTCCAGACAGTGTGGTTTTCTAATTCATCTTCAAATGTACAATGATTATACCTAGTTATCTATCATCATTAAAAAGAACTACTACTGAGGAGCCTGGGTGGCTCAATGGGTTAAGTGTCTGACTTGGTTTCTGCTCAGGTCATGATGCCATGGTTCGTGAGTTCGAGCCCTGCAATGGGTTCTGTGTTGACAGCCGGGATCCTGCTTGGGATGCTCTCTCTCACTCTCTCTCTGCGCCACCCCACTCATGATCGGTCTCTCTCTCCTTCTTAAAATAAATAAATAATCTCATAAAAGAACTACTACCATTTAACATTATAATTTTTCAAAGAACTCTGACAAAAATCATTTTATTTGACCCTGAAAAAAACCCTATATAACAAAATAAACAAGGGTCACTGCATTTCCTCATTTATAGTTGACTAACTGGGTTTCATAAAGAGTAACTGATTCAGCCATGAAAATCTGGCTTACTTAGTAATGGGCAAAATGGAAGCTAAAGCAAAATTTCTGAGTCCAGCTTTCTCCTATCTTGTAAGGTTATGGCTTCTTCTCTTATATAACATAATTCTATGTATCCTTCAAGATCCTTCTGTTCCATTTTATAGTACTGTTCATCCTCACCCCATCACCAAAAATTCCTCCCTCTCTGAAGTCCTGTCAATCTCAATGGCCATTAATCTTCATATTCATTGACAGTGTATCTTGTGATACAATCTGCCTATCACAATACTCTGTATGTAGTATATTTCCTGGCTATTTAACTGTACCACTAGCTTCTTGAGATTTCTGTGTGTCTTCTGTATTGTTTGTATCCCTCTGGTGTACTAATGATCTCTTTTGTTTTGCCTTTGTTTGGGTCTGCCTGATATCCCTTCATCTGCCCCTAATCTTTGGTGTCCCTATCTTTAATTAACAGCATCCTTTAGGACATGACCACTCTTCCATTGCAGGTAGTCTTGGTAGTTCTGTTAAACAAGGTTCTTTACTTTCCCTTGGACAAGGAGTATTCTTGTAATTAATCCACACTAGGTCAGTCAGTCTTTATAATAAGAACTTGAATCAAAATCAGGAAAAAGAGGAGGAAAATGGTTGGAGTTAATAGGCCCAAAGACAATTTCCTGAAAATACTTTCCATTTGTTACTGCTCTCTGTATTCTCAAAGCTGCCATAGTTGCTGCTCTTTTAAAGGCCAAATTATTCAGCATTTCCTCAGCTTCTGACTGAGCTATCTCATATGTTACCGAGAAATTCCTTCTCCCCCCCCCCCTTAAATCAGGCAGAATCACTTTCTCTTGCTTGCAAACAAAGATCCTTATCTGATATACCCACAAAGTTTAGTGCATGGGGAGTGCTAAGTATTTTTAAATATTTTGTTCTTTTTTTAAAATGTTGATTTATTTATTTTGAGGGAGAGAGAGAGAGGGAAAGAGAGAGGAAGAGGGAGGGAGGGTCACAGAGAGAGGTGAGAGAGAATCCCAAGCAGGCTCCACACTGCCAGCACAGAGCCAGATGCGGGGCTCAAACTCATGAACCATGAGATCATGACTTGAGCCGAAATCAGGAGTCAGACGATTAACTGACTGAGCCACCCAGGCACCTCTCAAATGTTTTGTTCTTATGCAGATTATATATATTATTGTATATTACTGAAAACATAAATAAATGACCCTGAAGTGCACCATTGCTATTGGTTAAAATTTTAGTAATCAACAGGCAAGCAGGGGCCAAGCTAACATTGGGAACTTATATGCATGGAAATGACTTTTATTACAGTTCATAACCCTGGTTTGGTGACTCACAAAGTGATAATTCACTGCTGCAAATTAACAAAGCATTTTGTGGTGAGGGTAGTACTTATAGTAATGATACCATTTAGTTATATTTGACATTTAGGTTAACACATCTGTTTTCCTTTTCTTCCCAAATATTATAGAAGCCAACTGTGACCATCTGAATTTTTAATATTATTTTACCACAAAATACATCTGATAAACTTAACTGCTTATACCATAGCTCCTTTTTAAGTAAGTGAATATTTTAACATACTCTATAGCTTCTTGTGAAGAGCAGATTTATAGTTTTAAATTCACTGAGAAAGGAAATTATCATTAGAGTAATTTAGGTGGGTAAATGGTATCAGTTTTTGAAGCATTATCATCACTCTACAAAGGAAGTTCCCTCTATGATTCTTTAAGGAAAAAAAATAAGAAAAATCAACCAGTAATTGTTTATCACTGGACTTTAACAGCAATTCTAGCTAATCATACATCAGTAGTTAATTCACGTTTGAACAGATTACAAACCTAAGCTAACTATTTCTATGTACTTTGGTAAATTTCTGTCATTTTAGACATTTACATACTCAGAATCCTTTGTATTCCAGGAGCATCCTTTTAATATTAGACATTAGGGGAATATCATGCATATATATGATATTTCTCTTTGTCAATGACAAGTATTTCCCTGAAGATAAAATCCTACTGAAAAGTGGAGGGTGGGGGAAGGGGGCATTTTAAAACATTCACTTCTTCTCTTTTAGAACATCTATTACTACATGATAGTATTTCCCACAAGATTATTTTTATTTTATTTGAAGTTGTCAAAAATCTTTGTGCTGAATCCTTTGAGCATACCTCTAGTGATAGATGTCAGATCAGTGCTGTATGGAAGAACTTTTATTTGAGTGGTAGATGACAGGAAGAAGCTTTTCTCTGAAATATAAGATGTAACTATAAAATCCTTCTGTGAGATGAATATAAACTTTTGTTCTGGTGTATAAATGATTTACTCATTCTTGCTTCAAAAAATCACTTCATGTAATTAATTGCAATAGTGTGAAATTAAGACACTTAAAAAGGTACATATTTATTCAAATAAGGAGAGTTTGTTTTAAATGTCTTCTTTATATGAATCAAATGTGAAATAGGCATACAATATAAATTTCCATTGATCTTTTCTTTTAATTTATATTTTTATAATCATTCACCAAAAACACCTTCAAGATTCACTCACTATGCATATAGCATATACTCAAAACAAGTAGCATCTTCATAAGAGATGACTTTATTAGTACTGAGTATATGGTATGCAAAGAATGAAAATGTATTAAATGTTTAGATTTATCCTACAAATCTGGCTATGACTTATTCCATTTATTACAAGCATTGCCTTATTCTATGATTATCAAATAATTTCAAATGTCCCCTAATATCACAAGAAGAGGGAGTAACTTTTTTTTTTTTTACCAGGTCTAGCAATCCAGATGATCTTTCCTATCTTTCTGGCCCTCTTTCCTCACACCCCTCAAAAATAAATCACGAGTAAACATATACAATTCCACTATATATCCTATTACTACAAATGTTATTCTTTGCCTGAGTTAGAACTGCCAGAAGCAAATCACTTTTGATACATATTAAAATGCTGTTCCACATATATTTCATATACATCTATTTAATGCATGAATAGAAAAGAAATTTATATCCACTCTTACATTCGGGATTCTTGTTATAATCTAATTCAAGAACTAACTAAAGTTCTGCAGTGTTTTAAGATGTGAGAAGAAAACAGAGTGGAAGCATGGCGAGATGTGAAAGAGGGATTGCTTGTTTTCAGATTTATTTTTCTCTCCAGCTTTCTCACAGGTCTTTACCTCAGAGTCTATTCATCTTTCTCTTTGTAACAGACAGATCTTTCTCTCGAATAAAGTGGTTCACTTTAGCCTAGAAATGAGCATATACAATCACCTCTGGGTTTCTCTGTTTCTGTACTTCTCACAAGAATTAAAATCTCAAAAATAATATCATGAAATGACTTGGTCAATCATTATTATTGATCAAAACAATAAGATGATTGTCACTTGATTTTCTTTCAAGTTTTAGTTAATGGACTACACCTAATATAAACTTAACTAACACAACACTGTTCAACAATAAAGAGTTTTGTTGGCTTAGACTAGAACAAGCAAAGCATACTTAAAAAGAAGTTTCTGGCTATTTACCTCATTACATTTAGCTCCTCAAATACCTTTTGGAGAGACATAAAAGAAGTACAAGGGGAATGAAATACAAGATTGCATCTACTTTATAAAAAGCAATTTTTTTTTATTTACAAACTCCAGTAAGATATGATGAGAAAGTTTAGTACTATACTACAAAAGGATATGCAATATCTTTGAGACTTTACTGCACTAAAATTATATATATATATATATATATATATATATAGAGAGAGAGAGAGAGAGAGAGAGAGAGAGAGAGAGAGAGAGAGAGATCTGTTTTAATTGAAATATAATTCACTTATAATAACATTCACTCTTTTAAAGTGTACTTTTTTTTTTTTTTTTGGCTTGTGTACCTTTCTATTTAGAGTGACCCTTCTCACAGATGAAACTATTATTGTATCTTACCTTAAAATGTTATCTTACCTTACAAAGAAAGTTGATCTTAAAACCCAAAGACTGGGCATTTCTCGAGCCTGAGTTCATGTAGTTTCCAACCAAAAGAACTAACTCTAAAAGTTTGTTAAAGCTTTCACTTTTCTTCAGTTCTTCACAGGCAAGAGTTACTGCTATGATGCTTGGTTTGATGTTGTTTACATGTTCTTCAAACGTGAGCTTGAATAGAATGCTATTGAGACGAGGCCGCAACATTTTCACTGAGCTCATCTGTAAGATAAGAAATGCTCTATAAGAACATATATATAAAGCCTGTTATTTCACTTTCCAATAGAGATAACTTTATAGACTGTACTGTAAAATTTCTGCATAAAATGAATTTTCTCTGGGTCTCAAAAAACATTGTTTTGGTTTGTTTTAGAAATTCCAAAGGAATATTTTATTTATTTATTTTTAATATTTTTAACGTTTATTTATTTTTGAGACAGAGAGAGACAGAGCATGAAAAGGGGAGGGTCAGAGAGAGAGGGAGACACAGAATCTGAAGCAGGCTCCAGGCTCCGAGCTGACAGCACAGAGCCCAACGCGGGGCTCGAACTCACGGACTGTGAGATCATGACCTGAGCCGAAGTCAGACGCTTAACCGACTGAGCCACCCAGGCGCCCCACCAAAGGAATATTTTAATAAAAATTTTAAAAAGTTAGTTGTTCAGTTTTAAACAAATCATCCTTATAACAGTAAGAAAATGTTATTGAAGCTAAACATTTGCTGTTTGTTAATTCCATAATCATAAGTCATCAATAGCATTTAAACTGCCAAAAATTTGTCCTTGAGGTGAACTATGAAAATTTACAAACATGAAATTGAGCTTGAGTGAATAGGGTGGCCACAGATAAAAGATGTGCATGATGACAGAAAAGTGAACCACATTTCCCAAGAAATTATCTATTACTATGCTGTTTGAAATCAGAAGACTAGGTCTGATTGAACATTTAATAATTTTAAACCTATGATTTCTATTCACCAAATATATTAAATATTTATATATGCTCTAAAGAATTTCTTCTACTTGACAAAATGTTGATGCTATATAATTAGGTTATGGTAAAATCACATCAACTTACTTTTAAGTACATTATTCAAAAATTCTATATTGGTTTTCTTCAAAACAGTTCAAGTTAGGTTTTAATTACTTATTTCATAGTATTCGTG
The DNA here is from genome assembly GCF_018350195.1 of Panthera tigris. NCBI lineage: Eukaryota > Metazoa > Chordata > Mammalia > Carnivora > Felidae > Panthera > Panthera tigris. The sequence goes on along the minus strand of NC_056677.1, from coordinate 77,165,562 downwards.
CATGTTCTCTATTCCCTTTGGTATAGCTCCTATGATAATAATTTCTTTTGGTCGTTAATTTCCTATAGCTCCAAGTCATTTTAATAGCTTTCATTCACCAAATTAATTCTGAGACAGAGGTGGAGATGGGGATAGACACATATGAACAACACAAGCACACCAACAATGAAAATAAATTATTAAAAGTTCTAATTATATTTATTTTTGGCACGTATAGTTTAGTTTCTTGAATATAAATGTTAGGCACAGAGTAGGCACTGAGATATCTTGTAGATAAGATAAAAATAATTTGACAACATAAAAGTGCTTAAGCCACAAAGTACCCTTCAAAAGAAGCAAATGAGCTGTTGAATAGATCATATCTACTTTCATATGGAAGCAAGGCATAGTTCATAATTTTTCTTTTTTTAATTAAAAAAAAATTTCAATATGAAATTTATTGTCAAATTGGTTTCCATACAACACCCAGTGCTCATCCCAACAGGTGCCCTTCTCAATGCCCATCACTCACTTTCCCCTCCCTCTCACCCCCATCAACCCTCAGTTTGTTCTCAGTTTTTAAGAGTCTCTTGTGGTTTGGCTCCCTCCCTCTCTTTTTTTTTCCTTCCCCTCCCCCACGGTCTTTTGCTAAGTTTCACAGGATCCACATAAGAGTGAAAACATATGGTATCTGTCTTTCTCTGTATGACTTATTTCACTTAGCATAACAATCTCCAGTTCTATCTACGTTGCTACAAAAGGCCACAGTTCATTCTTTCTCATTGCCAAGTAGTATTCCATTGAGTATATAAACCACAATTTCTTTATCCATTCATCAGTTGATGGACATTTAGGCTCTTTCCATAATTTGGCTATTGTTGAAAGTGCTGCAATAAACATTGAGATACAAGTGCCCCTATGCAGCAGCACTCTTTATCTCTTGGGTAAATTCCTAGCAGTGCTATTGCTGGGTAATAGGGTAGATCTATTTTTAATTTTTTAAGGAACCTCCACACTGTTTTCCAGAGTGGCTGCACCATTTTGCATTGCCACCAACAGTGCAAGACGGTTCCCATTTCTCCACATCCTCGCCAGCATCCATAGTTTCCTGATTTGTTCATTTTAGCCATTCTGACTGGTGTGAGGTGATATCTGAGTGTGGTTTTGATTTGTATTACCCTGATGAGGAGTGAGGAGTGACGTTGAACATGTTTTCATGTGCCTGTTGGCCATCTGGATGTCTTCTTTAGAGAAGTGTCTATTCATATTTTCTGCCCATTTCTTCACTGTATTATTTGTTTTTTGGGTGTGGAGTTTGGTGAGTTCTTTATAGATTTTGGATACTAGCCCTTTGTCTGATATGTCATTTGCAAATATCTTTTCGCATTCTGTCAGTTGCCTTTTGAAATTTTTTTTTCAACGTTTTTTGTTTATTTTTGGGACAGAGAGAGACAGAGCATGAACGGGGGAGGGTCAGAGAGAGAGGGAGACACAGAATCGGAAACAGGATCCAGGCTCCGAGCCATCAGCCCAGAGCCTGACGCGGGGCTCGAACTCACGGACCGCGAGATCGTGACCTGGCTGAAGTCGGAGGCTTAACCGACTGCGCCACCCAGGCGCCCCATGTCAGTTGCCTTTTGAAATGAACTTGTGCATTAACCATGGGTATATGTGTCCCCAAAGATTAACGTGGCCTTCTTCTTACCCCATTATATGCTCTCATGCTTTTTATAGGTAGATTTATAAAAGGATGTGGGGAATATCCACCTGTTACTATATTTATTTAGATCTTATTACTTATCAAGAGTTCTTTTTTTTTATGTGACCAGGGTAATATTATACAAACCATCCTACAGTTTCTTCAGCACTCACATGGTAAGTACAAGACATACTAGCAAACCATAAGTTTCCAATATAGCTTAAAACTCATAACACAGTCACTTCATAACTATAGTTAGTGATAGAACCAGCATATGATTCTAGATGGGTAAACAGAAATTAAGTGCTAGAGAGTTTTCTGACTTAAACTCTTAGGACTACAATGTTTAATGAAAACTTCACAGTAGAGGTGACACAAATGGATAGAAAAAGAGACAGAGAGAGAGAAAGAGAAAAAGAGAGAGTGAGAGTGAGTGCAAAAACTGGAGCCAAAAGGGTGTAGAAACAATGGTGTGAGAAAAGATTTATACTTGGGAATATATGAGGCATATACCTAGGGGAAAAATGTGGACCAAAGTACCCAATGAGTCCATGTAAAGGCCATGAAATTGGAAGCTAACCATATCAAAGTCTCTATCACCATGAATGCACAAATCTCTTGGTGTACGTTTGTGTGGGAACCTAAGTTTCTATGACTTTCTGCCTTTCTTTATGCCTCCACTACTCTCTCTAAATCCCTCCCCACTTTATTTTTCCTTTCCTTTCATTGGTAACTGACAAGCATTTGCACACACACATGTTTCTATCATTTTATGTATTTAGGAAGTCGTTTTTCAGTCTCTCTGATGGTTAAAAATGCCCTAGAGCTACTGTGATCAGGTGCTAGTCATTATGTACATGCCCTTTGGCCATGCTTTATAGGGCTTATAGGAACCCAGCTCACCAGGGTGGCATTGGTCCCAGATCAACCAGTGATTTAAACCTTAGGCTCACATGGGTTTTTAATTTTATTTCAGTTCTAGTACTACTTGTCTTCATTCATATTTTTATCCTTTCCAGGGTTTATATTTCAGTTTTTGGTCCACAAATCAAGAGAACATGGATTCAATCATTTTTTTTTTAATATTTAATTTTTTAGTACCACCTCTAACTGAAATAATGTGACCAAAAGTGCAATATCATAATAATAGTAACAATAACAGTGATTAACATGTGTTAAGTGCCTTGTGCCAGACATTTTTATGCATATGTATTATAAATATGTTTTAACTGATTTGGTCTCAAAATGATCCTAGGAAAAGTTATTAGCACTAGATTAGGAAAGTGAGGCACAGAAATACTCAGTGATTTGTGCAAAGTCAAGTTGTATGTTAAAGACCTGGAGATTTGAACTCAGGCATTCAGGTCACATAACCCAAACTCTCAACTATTACACCACAATGCCTCTTGAAATCACATTGGGAACAGTATGTATGATTGGTTGAAGGACAGGTTAGTAACAGAGAGAGCATTAGTACTCTCTCTTCAAAATGGCCTAGGAAACAGGTAGTGAGCTACAATGTTGACAGTAGGAAGGGGAAAGAAGCAACGGATATGAGAGATGGGATTAAGGAAGAAGCAACAGGATTTAGCATTAGTTATGAGAGAAGATAGTCAAAGATGACTCCAAGGTTTTAAGTCTGTTGTGAGGTAGAACACGGTTGGCATTAATGAAGGCAGAAGGAGATGCTGGTTTGCTGCAGTTTAATGTTTGGTCTGTTGCTTTGTTTTAGATGAAAGTGTTTCCCCTGATCTTCTGCTGCCTATACTACAGCAAGCTAATCAGGGATTGAGGCAGTGTTTGGTGCAGGTAAGGTGCATCTTAGTAGCAAATTCAGTTAAAGATAGAATCTAGAAACTTTCACATTTTCTCACCCTGTGAAACTAATCTACCTAATTTCTCCACTCTTCAGTTTCTTCATCTATGAGGCATGAGAAATTACTGGATCAGTCTTCTTTTGATAATTAGATAGGAGCCAAATAAATGATCCATAAATATTACTTCCTTCTATTTCACTCTGCTTCTAGACTTGTGGAAAGGTGGAGTAAAGGGTGCTAATCCACAAATAAAAATATCACTTGGTTGTTACCATATATATATATATACTATATATATATATATATATATATATATATATATATATATATATACTACTAACAAAGACACTACTAGCTTTCCATTATTAAGCTATTATTAAGCTTCCAAATTTTGGGATGATCATCACATTTTGGTAAACATAATGTAATTTAATATCATTCTTTGCCTAGATTTTAACTTGAGTAGTTTCTTATAATTGTCTCTTATTTTCCGTTTTCGTCATTCAAGCTTAAGTTTTATGTACTTCAATGTTGAATTATTAAAATAGACTATTTAAATGTGCTCTCTGATCCCTCCAGCCTTTCCCTGTCCTACAGATCCTCATATAAATGGTAAAATGACACCTCTATAATTGGAAACTAATACTGCTTTGTTGACATTTTGAGTTTTAGGTATTATTATTATATCTGGTAGCTTTTGGAAATTCAGCCTTTAAGTTTAGGAGGAAGTAAATGTTAGAGTTGGCAGATTTGGGGAGTTATCCAAACAGATGCTATAGGAAGCAAGGTTGTTGATAAGGTGAGTACATAGAGAGAAGAGTCAAAGACTGCACCTTGTGTAGCACCTAGCTCAGGGTCTTTGCATATATTAGACATTTAAATATTTAAAAGTAGTTCTTAACTGCCTAGCCATTTTTCAGATCTCGCAAGTAGGACACCAGATTGTCTACTGAACAAACTTAACAGATAATAATAATATTTCACTGTCCCCACAATAGTTCTCCAGCTAAGATATCAAACAGAAATTCTAGGGAATTAGCTTTGTTGAACTGTTCTTACTAGATATAACCCATCATCAGTCACCCTGATTTGGGAAGAGGTTGTACGTTTTAAGGGGTCAGAGTTGCCCTTGGATTTGACAAAATTTCCTCATTCACTTACCATCTACAACATAGGTTAGGGCATAGAAGGTGATAAATATGACAGATGGCTTAGGACAATAACTATAAAAAGAGTGAATGAATTCATTCATACAAATAGGAACTCCGAAATCAACAAAGTGCTGGATTAGGGAGAGGATTAAAATGTATCATAATAGAGTTATATGGGTAAAGAGGAGGGTATCCTACCTCCCACATAAAGTAATTTGCTACCATATGGGATATCAGAACAATACTGCCCAGGCTCAATCTGATACGGGGCCAAAATGCAGAGCCCTGTATAATTATTTTGAAGAATAGATCTGACAGAAATTTTCCCCTAATTCTCAGAGAGTGAGAGAAACCATTCCCTGCACTCTCCAGACTTATAATGCAAGTTGCAGTGAAAGAAATAGGGATTTTGAGTTACACAGACCTGGATTTGAACTACAGTTCTACTACTTTCTAATTTATGACCTAGTATAAGTTACCTAATGTTTGTTAGACTTCATTTCCCCATTAGTAAAATTCATTCCTTAATTAACCCATGCAAGTTGCAGTCAGACTTAAATAAGATGCTATGTGTAACTCTCCTCTCATAGTAGCTGACACTAAGTAAAACAATAGCTATTGTTGTTATTATCCTCTTTCTTCATTTTCAGAAATACCCATAAAGAAACCATGGCCATGGATTGTTCTATCAAACTGAGGGAAAGTTTCTCTCATTCACAATTAAGGAATGTATTTTCAGGGCTTGGTGAGAAACAGCATTCACTATCTATTGAACACACTGTAAATATTGTGTTGTGCTCCCTTCAGCCAGTTTTAATGCATAATATATATTTACTATTATAAATGTTATCATTGAAAATGTGTTAATGTAAAATCTGGAGACCATGGAGGAGGCAATGCTATATTAATCTCTTTACAGTAGCCACGAATCAGTATTCATTGATCATACTAACAGAATTTTCTATAATCAGAAGTGTTAATTTTTACAATCAGACCAGGGTACACTGATAGACAAGAGTTGAATCTCTATTATAGGATCTGGGTATATAAGGGAATATGTTGGATAACTAAGCTTAGAAATAATAGGAAGCACAGAGCAACATCCCCAGCCACAGATACAACTATTAAAAGGCTCATGTCTCAAAAAGGCACTTAAGTGCACCTAAGTGATATAACTAAAAACACAAACTCGACTGAAATGCATGTTTGTGTTCAGTTGTGATCCCTGGCAGCATTTTAGTCGACATTCTTTGTTTTATAATGCATTCCTTGAAGTACTATGGGATGTTGACCATGGTGTTGTATTATATAGGGGATTTATTTTGTTATGAGGTACTTGTCTATCAAATCACATCAAGCAGCTACCATTCCTTTAGCTGATCTGTACTATATTTAAAACAATGCACTGACAGCTTTAGTGAGAGCAGCTACAAGTGGGTTATTTCCCCAAAGACTCAAGAGATAGTTTTGTTTATATGATTTAAATTTTACACACTCCACCACCTAGGCAGATGGTGAATATCAATCTACTGCCAAACTACTGTAGAAATCCAGAGAGAGGGGTGCCTAAATGGCTCAAATGGTTAAGCGTCCAACTTTGGCTCAGGTCATGACCTCACAGTTCATGGGTTCAAGTCCCACGTCCGGCTCTGTGCTGACAGCTCAGAGCCTAGAGCCTGCTTCGGATTCTGTGTCTCCCTCTCTCTCTGCCCCTCCCCTGCTGGCTCTTTCTCTCTGTCTCTCTCTGTCTCTCTCTTTTTCTCTCTCTCAAAAATAAATAAACATTAGAAAAATTAAAAAGAATCCAAAAAGAAAGAAAAAAGGCACAAATGTAAAAGTCATGTGTGAAGGAGGAGGAGATAACCACATGCTGCTCCTGCTCCCACATGTTGCCCACCTTTAAGGTTATTTATCTTTCTTTTTGCACTGTTAAGAAACACACCTTCAATGACCATCGCATGCAAACATAATTGATCTTATAGTCTCTTCAAAATATAATATTAAGAATTCATTAGACCTATCATATATATTTGTAACAAATATACTTTGTTACAATGTGTTTTTCACAAATAGTTAAATACTATTAGGACTCACCACACATAGCATACACAGAATAATTTGTATCAGTAACTATAATGAAGGTTATAATAATGAAGTCAAATTAAAGAAGGGTATATTAAGTTAAACAGCAGACAGAACTGCTTATAAAAGGTGTGAAATCTAGATTCAATGACTGAGCACAACTCTGCCTCAATGCATGGAAATACAGCAAGGACATCTGTGATTCTCTATGAAGCAATTTTATTATCTTCTTTTAGCCAACAATGTCCTCAAGAACAGGATCTCTCCTGCTTATTACTGTACTTTCTGCAGTATGTTTTACATCTAAACCAGACAAAATAATCAATACAAGTGCACCTACTACATGAAGCCAATGGCAAATGTTTCTATATTAGATGTAAGGAGAGATAAGAACCATAGATAGTCTATAACATCAGGCTTTGGAAAAATGTAATGTTGCATAATATAAAAGAGCTGCCAAAACACTGCGTCACACACCTGAAACTAATATGACATGTTAACTATACGTCAAATAAAAAATTAAAAAATACTAACTCTATATCAAAAAACAATGATATACTGATAGAGAACACTTTCCCCAAGATAGTGATAGATGGAAATTATGCATCAACAAACATCTACTAGTCTTTAGTCTGAAACAAAACATAGTAACAATGTCCACCCCAAAAGACACTGTAAACTCAAGAGTTTGAGAGCATTTCAAAACATCCTTCTGAAAACAACTGTTTGAGGCCAAGAATGGCCATCAAAATGACTGTTGTGCTATGCTGTTGTATTAGAGATTACTGATATACAGAGGGAGGAAAAGAGTTAACTTCTGATTTTTAAAATTTAATGAAAAGAAATCAATAGCAAAATTGACTGACATTCATAGACCTAATCTGAATGTTCAGTTTTCAGGTTGTTTTATTTTACTTTTTATTTTATTTTATTTTATTTTATTTTATTTTATTTATTTTATTGCAAAATCTGATGTAAGTAACAATCCTGCCACAAAATGAACTATTATGAGAAGTTAATGAAATGAACAAGAATATGAATACATGGATTTGAGAATGAGTTGTGGCAAGTATTCTTTGTCTTGATCTCAAAGTTATTAATCCAGCTTTTTTCCTTCAATAAAATTAATACACCTCAAAAAGTAAGAGTTAGCATTCATATTTACAAAAAGAATGAAAATAGAAACAATCAGGGCATTACATATCAAAACAGTGAACACACTGAATGAAAGCAGATGAAATAAAAATGTTTTTTTCCAATGAATATGCAAACTTGAATAATGGCTTAATATTAATGGAATAGAAGAGCTACACTTTTCCATCAAAATTAATTGCCTTTGATGATATTTGGGAGAGAAAAAAAGCCTTTAAAAATTTCCTTTTCACCTGGTTAAGCTAACTTCAATAGAGCTCATAAGCTCTTATGAGGCTTTAAAAAATTAAAAAGCACACTTACTTCATAGTTGTACTTCCAGCTATAGGTATAAATCTACTCCTTACACCTTTATGTATTTGTGTAAACAAAAATAAAGATAAATGTACTGCCAGCAATATCACATAATCTGTGCTTTTTCTTATAAATGTTTTTATGCACAAGGCTAGCCAACATTTTTGTTAGATTACAGCTCTAGAATGTTTTTAATTGAAAAAAAAATATGGGTAATTTTGAACTCAGAAAAACAAAGTAGTGATTACTAAAAGAACTAATTATTGTCTTCTTTTTCAGAAGATGTTAGTTTAATAGACACACAGTATAGGTCTCCATCCTCACTGCAAAACAAGTGGGAATTTCCACAGCTCTGAGGTTTGAGAACAGCTGAGCTGCATACACTTTCTAAAGAATCTAAAAGCTCCTGCTGGGGTTCTAACTGGCAAAGCTTTCAAAGATATATGTTTTTACCCCAGTAAAAGTACAGCACATAATTACAACAATGTACCAAATTCAGTTCTGTGGGAGGCAGGTTGGAGGACAAATCAGTGGGAAGCTATGCAGACAATCTACCCCCAGTAAAGAAAAGAATTATTGATCATAGGTGTGGGGACTAGTACATCCCTCTTACAAGGTGGTCTGCCTCTATACAGAGGAAAGGTCAGTGAATTTTATTATTAGTTTATTTTTTCTGTTTCCCCTTTTATTTGTTTCTTCTTAGCTTATTTAATATGAATACAAGCAAGCCCAAAGATGTGGCTGCTAAAAACTCAAAAAGTTTAGAGAAAGCTTAGCAGCCCAGTCACTGTCTCAGATAAACTTATTTCTTTCAAAAAGTCAAAGCCATGTTTTTCCCCAGGTTTGCCAATTTGATTGTTTTTTATTTGATGATGATTTTAACGAATCTTACAGGAATGATCTCACTTCTAACATATGATTATTCCTAACTGATGAGATTTGTTTTTTTTATCCAAGAAATTATATGATAATGGAAACTCCACAGGGCACTGGCAGTGGTCATAGGGATGAAATTAGGAAAGAGTATTGTTAGAGAAGGTAAATAAAGAAAAGTTTTCAATAAGGAGGTTAAATCCTTCCATGTTACCTAGTACCATACGGATACAGAATCAGGACGAAAAAGAGCCTGCTTGATTTTGCTTGATTTTGCATTCGAGTTAATACATTCAGCAAATATATGTTAAGTGTATACTATGTGAATAAAATCAGCATGATGCATGCACTTGAAAAAGTTGCAATCTAGCAGGGATTTACAGATGTTGAATAAACAACCTTACAAATAACTACAAACCATGATAACTTCTAGAAAGATAAAGGAAAAAAAAGCGCTCTGAGGGATTTTAATAGGAAGACTGAATTTTGACTGATAGGTAAGTGAAGGCATCACTGGCAAAATGAACTTTAAGCCGAGACTGGAAGAATAAGCAGGAAAGAGGCAGGCAGCAAGTGAGTGTAAGAGGAAGCAGCATGTGTAATCTCCTGCCAGAGGCAGGAAAGAGCATGGTAAATTAAAAAAAAAAGTGAAAAATAAAATATAGTGTGGCTGAGGGAACATGAGCAAGAAGCCAAGCAACAGGAGATAAAAGTGGGAGAGGTGGTAAATCCTGGTGAGGAGTTTATATTGTAGCCTTAGTGCCACACAACAGCACTGATGGTTTAATCAGATAAATTATATGATGAAATACAAAAAAACTCTAGAAATGCCACATTTGAGAGCTGCACTGAGATTAACTTGGAGAAAGGCAAAAGCATGAGTGGGGAAAAGAAGCTAAAAGTATATCATAATTGTTAAAGAAAATGATGATGCTGGCTTGGGGCTAAGGTGGTAATGACACAGATGAAGAGTAGATCAGATGTATATTCTAGATTCAATTAGGAGGTAATTAATGATCTCTCTTAGGTAATTTTCAACGCATTGTTCAAGGCAGAATTCTGGTTGTTGTTTGTTGAATAGTACATGAGAAGTAATGAAGTAGAGGAAAAGGAAACTAATCTTTGAAAAAAAAACAGATGATAGGAAATGGAGAGAGAGCAGCAGCTATCAGGGATCTCAGGGTCAAAAATGATTTTCACTCATTCATCTATCCAGCTATCAATTTATTCAGTTTTAGGAAGTGAGGGACTTAAGTTTTATTTTTTCTGAAGAGGAAGTCAAACTGCAGAATGACAAACTGAAGATATAATAAAAACAGAACTCTAAAGCAGGCAAGAGACAATAATGCTCAAAACACAGACAAGTAAATTAGCATATAGTAGAGCATCTCTCTCTCTCTCTCTCTCTCTCTCACACACACACACACTAGAACAGTATAGCAGTTAAAAGCACTCTTTATCAGGAGGAAACAAAAACACCAATTTTTTTTTTAATTTTAAATTAAAAAAAAAATTTTTTTAACGTTTATTTATTTTTGAGACAGAGAGAGACAGAGCATGAACGGGGGAGGGTCAGAGAGAGAGGGAGACACAGAATCTGAAACAGGCTCCAGGCTCTGAGCAGTCAGCACAGAGCCCGATGCGGGGCTCGAACCCACAAGCTGTGAGATCATGACCTGAGTCGAAGTTGGACGCTCAACCGACTGAGCCACCCAGGCGCCCCCAAAAACACCAATTTGAAAAGATAAGCACCCTTATGTTCATCACAGCAGTATTTATAATATCCAGGATATGGAAGGAACATAAATGTACATCAGTGAATTAATAGATAAAGGTGTGGTGGTGGTGGTGGTGATGTGTGTTACGTATGTAATGTAATATTAATCTGAAATCCTGTCATTTGCAACAACATGGATGGACCTTGAGGATGTTATACTAAATGAAATAAGTATGAATGAAATGAAATGTTATATTAAATGAAAACCTGTATGATTTCACTTATACATGGATTCTAAGAAAACAAAGCCACAAATGAACAAAAAAAAACAAACAAAAAAAAAAAACCAAAAAAAAAACAATAACAGACTCAAATATATAGAATACAAACTGGTACTTGCCAGAGGGGAGGGTGGTGGAGGGATAGATGAAATAGCTGAAGGGGATTAAAAGGTACAATCTTCCAGTTATGAAACAAATAAGACATTGGGAAGTAATATACAGCATAAGGAATATAGTCAATAATATTGTAACCATTTGGCATAGTGAGAGATGGTAACTAGACTTACTGTGGTGACCATTTTGTAACTTATATAAATATTGAAGCACTATCTTGTACACCTGAAACTAATACAATATTGTATGTCAACTATTCTTCAATAAAATAAAAATATACAGTGAAACATCATTCAGCCATCAAAACGAATGAAATCTTGCCATTTGCAATGACATGGATGGAGCTAGAATGTATTATTCTAAGCAAAATAAGTCAGAGAAAGACAAATACCATATGATTTCACTCATATGTGGAATTTTAGAAACAAAACAAATGCACATATGGAAAGTGGGTCGGGGGAGAAAAGAGAAGGAAAGAAACCACAAGAGACTCTTATGATATGTAACAAACTGAGGGATGATGGGAGGGAGGTGGGTTGGAGATGGGCTAGATGGGTAGTAAGGAGGGCACTTGTTGGGATGAGCACTGGGTGTTGTAAGTAAGTGATGAATCACTGAATTCTACTCCTGAAACTAATATTGCACTGTATTTTAAGTAACTAAAATTCAAATAAAAATATACTATATAAAAATAAATAAAATTTTAAAATAAAAATGAATAAAACCACTGTCTATATCAGACTGCCTGGGTTTGAATTATGCATCTACTACTTGCTATGTAACCTTGGGACAAGGTCCCTAGCCTTCCTTCACCTGGGTTTCCTCATTCATAATATGGAGCTAATAAAAGTGCAAACTTCATAGATATAAATAATACATAAGATGGTGCATATAAAAATGCTTAACATAGTATCAGACACAGTAGCTCTGTAATGCGTTGTTTCTGTAAATAATAAGAGCAACAAAAAATTAGTAATAATAATAAGCTATCCCTTTTTCTGAGGTTTGACAGACAATATGTTAATAAAAGATATGGCTAGAGATAGCTTCGTAGGAAGAAGAGATATTGGAGGTTCTGAAGCCTAAGTGCTTTCCTTTTACTCTGGTGTGTAAAAGATTAGACGGTTGGTAGTAAGTGAAAAGAAAGAATAGGGGGAGGTTAGAAGACTTAAGAAGAGCAAGTAAGATATGATATAGCCACTATAGAAAAATGAAAGGTCACTGAACAGGAACAAGTAAAATAACTGCTGAAATGGCAGTGAGAGTCCTGCTGTGGTAAAAGCTAAAATGTCATAAAGACACCAATTCACTCAGTTCACCAAAGAGAACAGGATATAAAGACACAGAGTTACAAGCAGAATGAGAATACTAAGGAGCTCAGATTTTATTCTGTAAATTCTGGGAGACACTGAAGGTTTTGGACACAGAAATCACATGTCGGATATAGATTTTAAGTAGACTACACTAATTGTATTGATGGGGGAATTAGCAGAGAAGCAAGACAACCAGTTTGGAGACTTTCCCATTAGTGCAGATGATTCTACACTTGTGAAGCTTTCCTAAATGTAGGCTGTCAATATATTTTGAGGATTAAAAAGTATTTGGCTGTATTCACAAAGAAGTTAATTTAGTTTTAGCATTGACTTGGAGAAATATGTTTTAACATAATTTTTGCTTTTACAAACCTAAAATATGCTCTTTTTAATCTCAGCCTCATACTTGAGTTCAATAATCATCGTACAATTCAATTCAATAAATATTTACTGCCTATTGTATACAAGATATTCTAAGCATCCCAATACATTCTGTTTCTATAAACAATAATGGCAACAATAATACCTGGTGCTCAAAAGACTAAAGCCTATCATTATTTCAAGAATATTTTCCTAGATAGGAGATTATCTAAACTTTATTTGACAAATCCTGATGGATACTATCTTGGGTAATTTATGTAGCATTAATTACTTTGTAATGTCCTTGACTTTTTTCTCCCTACAGGCATGTAACTAAGGATGGGAGAATTAAATATGAGGAACAGGTTACTTCATGTACACAGCCCTGGAATTATTTATGGTTATGTGCATAAATAAGAAATCTCTTCCATTTTCTATTTTGCTTTTAATTCAGAAGGTATATTGCTTTTTATGTCCCCAAACTTAATTTCCTCAGTGTGGCACCAAGGATATTCCTCTTGAAGGACTTGCTTGGAAAACTAATACATCTTCCAAGATAAACTGCATTCAGGAAAAAAAAAATGGCCTCAGAGAAACTGTGTAGTGTACCTACTGTAAAACTCATAACCATCATGGCACAGCTGAATTCTCAGATAGTATATAGCTCTGCTTCAATTATACTATGAATTCAATCACCTTAGGTTTCAAATGTGGACTTTGGTCTAGAAACTTTTATTATTTAATATTGCACTAAAGCACTGTGATTTAATCAGTAATATCTAGCCAGTTCAACTGGAATAATTTGCATAACTCAAAAAAGAGAAAAATATCTTCCTCAGGTACTTTACCTTAGGTCTATCTCATCCAAAATATACACTCCTGATTTTATTTTCAGGGATTTGACAGAATCTTCCCATAGCAGTAAATGCAATGCCATATCTGAGAATTAATAAGCTCTAAATGTGGGCAAGAATTTATTGCACATGGTCAAAACGAATGCTCTCTGCTCTATCACATTTTGACTTTAATCAAGAGTTTTAAATTGCAAAGTACCAAATCATATCAATTAAAATATATTACTATTAAAAAGGTAATAAAATATTTGATGAAGCACAGTATTTGACTACTAGTTCCAATATTAATTTTGAGTCTTAGTATTCATATGGGAAATTGTCAGGGAGCCATAATACATAATACAGCTGCTTCTCCACAAAGTAAACCAACTTGTATTGAATATGTAAGTTAAAAATAGCTTTTCCTCCAAGAAATTAAATAAATCACCATCTCCTCTTTCCCATTTTCGCTTTGCCCATTATTTCAATAGCAGGTTTGGGGAATGACTAAAACATGTAACTATATTCTTTAATACATAATTTATATATAGTCATCCTTTGTACCCCTTAAAATGAAGAGGGGGTGGGGAAACAACTCATTCCAATAATGATTTAAACATATTAAAGCACAATATTTTTATGAGAATTTTCTTCCCAAAACAGTTTATTTAAAGCTTTCACGTAATTAATGACACTCCAGAGGAAATCTGAAAATTCTTGTGCTTTCTCTGACACAGTTCATGCCACAAAAAAAGTTTTTTAGGATATTGTTATTTATCTAGTTACTACTCTTTCATTTAGCCTAAATTTGGAAGGGGGGCAAACTCTAACATCAAGATCTAAATACAAGAAAAAAATAGCCAATACAATAATATATACTACTTTTCATATATTAATAGAATTAAATATCAGCACTAGTATGGAAGAGCTCCCAGGAGATATCTTGAAGTATTCTGTAAAATAGAAATAGAAATTTCTTTATGTTTCAATACCATGATAAATAATATTTTTTTCTGACAGCCAATGTTATATTAAATTATGTAGTTGTATAGTTTGAAAAAAAACAACAATTGAAATGTCCTTTTCATTATTTCTGACAAGTGTTACACCCCAGTTGAGTTTGTGGGCCCTTATGCTAGATACATACCACAACTCCAAACTGTTCAGGCTCACTGAGGTCATGATACTCATTCCTCAGCTGTGCTAATTCACAGAGTATTTTCTGCTCAGGAAGATGTTTTACAAGGTTCTAAAACAAAAGAAAAGTATAAAAACTTAATATTATTAGGACTAGTAAATTTGCATCAACAACTCTAAAAGTGATTAGGAAGATAAATTTATTTTTTGCTAAGATCAAATGGAAATAAATGACATTGAAAAATTGACTAACTTACCATGCCTTACATATATAGCATAATTTTTGAGCTTTATTTTCTATTAGTCAATTCATATGAAAAACAGAAAAATACTATGCTGAATTAATGCATGTACAATAATAACAAAAGTCAACTGTACTCTTCATAATTGGCAAAATTTGGAATAATCTTTAACCTTATAAAGCACACCAAGGGGCGCTTAGGTGGCTCAGTCGGTTAAGCGGCCGACTTCGGCTCAGGTCATGATCTCAAGGTCCATGAGTTCGAGCCCCGCGTCGGGCTCTGTGCTGACAGCTCAGAGCCTGGAGCCTGTTTCAGATTCTGTGTCTCCCTCTCTCTGACCCTGCCCCGTTCATGCTCTGTCTCTCTCTGTCTCAAAAACAAATAAACGTTAAAAAAAATTAAAAAAAAAGTACACCAAGCCTGTAAAAAAATCTCCCATTATCTACATCAGTATTTACATACATAATACATTACCACTTTAATGGAGAATTAAGCAAAAGTGATGGAGTCTGATATATGTTCAAGTTTGATGCCTAAGAGAATCAAAATTGATTAATTCCTCTCAACCTAGTTTATCTTGATCTATGGTATAATTCTTATTATCATTATATTAGCATGCAACCAACATTTTGGGGACTTGTATAGGATTTCAAAAGACACAGGCAAGGAATAAAAGCAGGAAAATAAGATTTAAGAAAGTAGGGTTGATACAAAATGGCAGAAAAGTCAGCTCCAGGGATTGGGCCCACCACCAAAGCAATCAGTAAGCTAAAAAGAGCAATTTAAATAAACTATTTCAAAACACTGAAACTTGATTGGATGCTTACAACAAGGGGCGTGTTTGTTGAAGGGATACACTGGTGTTCTCTGGTAAGAGAATGACATGTACAAAAGAGATATCAAAACCCATTCCTCAGCACCACCGTGAAGATAGTGCCTGAGTCCTTGAGGGGCTGGCTGATGCCAGGGTGAGCAGTAGGGATCTTCTTCTCCAAAATTTGAGGAGGTACATTTTGGTTGGTTTGGCAGTTCACTGAAGGACCTGTGTAAGTGTCTGCCTTGATTTCAACCCTTTTGGGTTGCAGTAGCTTCCCCAGATGGCATCTATCAGAAGACTTAAATAGACAGAAACACTTCCCCTGCTTTTTGGAAACAGACATTTTAAGGAAATTTTTGTCAGATCACTGGCTGACAGCAGAGTTAATTAAACCCAAGATCCAGTAACCACACCCAAAAAATATACAGCTTGCAGCAATTGTTTAGAGAAATTACAAACAAATAGCTACAGCCCTCAGGAAACAAACATCAGCCATCTGTGGGGAGTAGAAAAATCAAGTTTCCAGAGTTATAATATACTCAAAAGTCCAAATCTCAACAAAACCAAAAAAAGACAAAGCATGCAAAAAAAAAATAGGCAACCTTAAGCTAAACAGGAAAAATAAAAGAATATCACAGAAAAAATCCCTGAAGAAGCTCAATTTTGGAATTAGTAGTCAAAAACATTAAATCAACATTTAAACATTTTAAATATGTTCAATGACCTAAAGCAAACCATGAACAAATACATCAGCACTGAGCAGAACTTCAAAGAAGTCCACACTGAGGCACTTTGGATCAAAGAAGAAGAGTGATTTTAAAATAGCAAGAGGGAAGTGAATTGTCACATTTAAGGGACCCACAATGAGATTAATATCTGATTTCTCCAATGGAAGCTAAAAGGTAGTAGAATAACATATTTTAAGTCCTGAAATAAACACCATCAAACAAGAATTCTGTATCCAATAAAAGTATCCTCTTTTAAACAATAATGGAGAAACTAAGACATTCTCAAATTAACAACAACAACAAATATAATTTATTGCTAGCAAACCTGTTCTGCAAGAAATACTAATGGAAGACCTACAGGCAGAAATAAAAGGACACTAAACAGTAATTCAAAGACATAAGAAATAAGCAATTATAAAGGTAATTACATAGGTAAACATTAAAAAAAAACAAGGTTATTATACTTGTGGTTTATAACTCTTGTTTCTATATGAGTTAAAAGGCAAATGCATAACACAATAATTATAAATATAAGTTAATGATCATACAATGTATAACCATGTAATCTGTGACAAAAACAGTATAAAAGGAATAAATATGTATAGGAACAATGTATGTTATTTAAACTAATTTTGTATTATTAAAACTCGGGTGTCTTAAGTTTAAGATATCAATTGTAATCCCTAAAGGAACTAATAGTGACAGAAAATCACGCAAAAATAAAGATGGGAACCAAAATACTAGGCAACAAAAATAAACAAATACAAAAATAGATACTAATAGAGAAATTAAGGAAGAAAAAACATGTGATACACAAAAGAGATTAATGGAAGAACTAAGCCCTTCCTTATGAATAATTACTTTAAATGTAAATGCATTAAATTCTCATTAAAAGTAAAAGTTTGGAAGATTGGATTTAAAAGCAAACATATCTATCTGTATGTAGTCTACATGAGACTCAGTTTTAGATAAAAGGACACAAGAGGTTGAAAGCAAAGAACAGAAAAATATACTCCATGTAAATAGTAACCACATACACACCCACACATCACACAAAACCAAACTGTGGTGGCTATATTATTGTCAGACAAAATAGACTTAAATTAAAAAAAAGTAACAAGAGACAAAGAAGGATATTCTATATTGATAAAATGTTCAACCCATCAAGAAGATATAATTATTACAGCACGTGTCCACAAGAGCTAAAAAATATATGAAATAAAAATTGACAGAATTGAAAGGACAAAAAGGCAATTCTGAAATAATATGTGGGATATTTAATATTCAACTTTCAATAATGGATATAACAAGAAGAAAGAAAAATAACAAGGAAATTGAGAATTTGGACAACACTATAATCTGATTAGACCTAATCTACACAAAACACTCCTCTTAACAACAGCAGAATGTGCCTTCTTAAGTGCACATGGAACATGCTCCAAGATATATCACATATCAGACCACAAAACAAGTCCTAATAAATTTTAGTAGACTTAAATCATGCAAAGTATCTTTTTTGATCATAATGGAAATGTCGTTAGAAACAAATAACTGAAGGAAAAGTGGAAAATTCACAAATATGCAGAATAAGCAAATAAGCAATGGGTCATAGAAGAAATCACAAGGGAAATTAGAAAATACCTTGATATTAATGAAAATGAAAACAACATGCTAAAACTTATGGAATTCAGCAAAGACAGTACCAAAAGGAAGATTTGTAGTAATAAGCATCTACATTAAAAAAGAAGAAAGGTTTCAAACCAATAACCTAACTGTACACTTTAAGGTACTAGAGGAAAAGCACACTTAAGCCACAGCAAGAAGTGAGAAGGAAATACATAAATTAAAATAGGCAAAAATGTAATTAATTAATTAGAGATCTGAAAAACCAACAGAGGAAAATTATTTAAAATAAAAGTTAATTCCAAAATTGACAAATCTTTAGTTAGACTAAGAAAAAAAAAGACAGAAGACTCTAATAACTAAAATCAGTAATAACAGCTGAGACATTATTATTGATTTTTTAAAAATAAAAGAGATTCTGGGGCGCCTGGATGGCTCAGTCAGTTGAGCACCTGACTTCAGCTCAGGTCATGATCTCACACTCCGTGAGTTCGAGTCCTGAGTCGGGCTCTGTGCTGACAGCTCAGAGCCTGGAGCCTGCTTCAGATTCTGTGTCTCCCCCTTTCTCTGCCCCTCCCCTGCTCATGCTGTGTCTCTCTCTGTCTCAAAAATAAATAAAAACATTAAAAAATTAAAAAAAAATAAAAAAGATTCTAAGAGGATGCGATGAATAACTGTACGCCAACAAACTGGATAACCTAGAAGAAATCGACAAATTCCTTGAACCACACAAACTACCAAGACTGAGTCAAAAAAAAAAAAAAAAAAACACCTGAAAATCTGAGTAGACCTGTTAGAAGTAAGGAGATTGTGTAAGTAATCAAAAATTCCCAACAAAGAAAGGCTCAGGACCTGTTAGGTTCACTGGTGAATTCCACCAAATATGTAAAAAAGAATTAACACCAAGCTTTTTCAATCTCTTCCAAAAACATTAAGAGGGGGGAACAGAACACTTCCTAACTCATTCTATGAAGCCATCATTGCACTGATACTAAAATTGGTCTAAGACACAAGTCAACTACTTCATTTTTTTTAATAAATTACTTCAGATCAATATTCCTTTTTTAATTTTTTTTAAATTTTTTTTTAAACGTTTATTTTTGAGACAGAGAGAGACACAGCATGAGCAGGGGAGGGGCAGAGAGAGAGGGAGACACAGAATCGGAAGCAGGCTCCAGGCTCTGGGCCTGGCCCAGAGCCTGACGCGGGTCTCGAACTCACGGACCGCGAGATCGTGACCTGAGCCGAAGTCGGCCGCTTAACCGACTGAGCCACCCAGGCGCCCCCAGATCAATATTCCTTAATAAATATAAATACACACTAAGAAAATACAGTAGGCAACATATAGCATAAATCCCATGGGAAAAAACTGCATCTTGCCCCAGGGTAAGTTCTCTTTTGTTCACTCTGCTTATATATTTCCCTCTTCCTAGTTAATTTTGCATTTCCATTAAATTTTAGGCCTATAATGGCATCCATTGAGTAACTAAAAAGATTAAATTTATAATATTATGTCCTTTCACTTACAAAAATACCAATATTGATATAACAACATATATACAACCAAATGAAATTAAGAGCATCCATTACTTTGCCTCATTAATATAATTTTCTTTTATGAAATGAAAAGGTAAGTAAATAACAAGGTATTTCCATTTTTCCAGAATATTTTCAATGCATGTAAATTACTCAATTGTTTTTATTTTATTTTTCTGTTAATGGGATTTTTCATAAAATATATATTATGAGGGGTGGGAAGATGGCGGCATAGGAGGGACGCTGGGCTCACCACGTGTCCTGCTGATCACTTAGATTCCACCTACACCTGCCTAAATAACCGAGAAAACCGCCAGAGATTAGCAGAATGGAGTCTCCGGAGCCAAGCACAGACGAGAGGCCCACGGAAGAGGGTAGGAAGGGCTGTGAGGCAGTGCGCACTCCACGGACTGGCGGGAGGGAGCTGGGGCGGAGGGGCAGCCTTCTGGCCAAGCAAAGCCCCCGAGTCTGGCTGGCAAAAGCCGAGGGGCGGGAGGGAGTGTGTTCGCACAGGAAGCGCGACTTACTGTCTGGGAGGTCATAAGTTAACAGCTCTGCTCAGAAAGCGGGAAGGCTGGAGGACAAAGTGAGGGAGAGCTGCTGAGCCCCCAGACGACAGAGCTCAGGTTGGTGGGGAACAAAGGCGTTTGCCAGCGCCATCTCCCTTACCCATCCCCCAGCCAAAATCCCAAAGGGAACCAGTTCCTGCCAGGGAACTTGCTGGCTCCGCACAAACACCCAACTCTGTGCTTCTGTGGAGCCAAACCTCCGGCAGCCGATCTGACTCCCTCCCGCTGCCACCGGGCCCCTCCTGAAGTGGATCACCTAAGGAGAAGTGAGCTAAGCCTGCCCCTCCTGCCCCCGTGCACCTTGCCTACCCACCCCAGCTAATACGCCAGATCCCCAGCACCACAAACCTGGCAGTGTGCAAGTAGCCCAGACAGCCACGCCACCCCACAGTGAATCCTGCCCCTAGGAGAGGGGAAGAGAAGACACACACCAGTCTGACTGTGGCCCCAGCAGTGGGCTGGGGGCAGACATCAGGTCTGACTGCGGCCCCGCCCACCAACTCCAGTTATAAACCACAGCACAGGGGAAGTGCCCTGCAGGTCCTCACCACTCCAGGGACTATCCAAAATGACCAAACGGAAGAATTCCCCTCAGAAGAATCTCCAGGAAATAACAACAGCTAATGAACTGATCAAAAAGGATTTAAATAATATAACAGAAAGTGAATTTAGAATAATAGTCATAAAATTAATCGCTGGGCTTGAAAACAGTATAGAGGACAGCAGAGAATCTCTTGCTACAGAGATCAAGGGACTAAGGAACAGTCACGAGGAGCTGAAAAGCGCTTTAAACGAAATGCAAAACAAATGGAAACCACGACGGCTCGGATTGAAGAGGCAGAGGTGAGAATAGGTGAACTAGAAGATAAAGTTATGGAAAAAGAGGAAGCTGAGAGAAAGAGACATAAAAAAAATCCTGGACTATGAGGGGGAAATTAGAGAACTAAGTGATACACTAAAAAGAAATAATATACGCATAATTGGTATCCCAGAGGAGGAAGAGAGAGGGAAAGGTGCTGAAGGTGTACTTGAAGAAATAATAGCTGAGAACTTCCCTGAACTGGGAAAGGAAAAAGGCATTGAAATCCAAGAGGCACAGAGAACTCCCTTCAGACGTAACTTGAATCGATCTTCTGCACGACATATCGTCAAACTGGCAAAATACAAGGATAAAGAGAAAATTCTGAAAGCAGCAAGGGATAAACGTGCCCTCACATATAAAGGGAGACCTATAAGACTCGTGACTGATCTCTCTTTAGAAACTTGGAAGGCCAGAAAGGATTGGCACGAGATCTTCAGTGTGCTAAACAGAAAAAATATGCAGCCGAGAATCCTTTATCCAGCAAGTCTGTCATTTAGAATAGAAGGAGAGATAAAGGTCTTCCCAAACAAACAAAAACTGAAGGAATTTGTCACCACGAAACCAGCCCTACAAGAGATCCTAAGGGGGATCCTGTGAGACAAAGTCCCAGAGACAATGCTACAAGCATAAAACATACAGACATCACAATGACTCTAAACCCGTATCTTTCTATAATAACACTGAATGTAAATGGATTAAATGCTCCAACCAAAAGACATAGGGTATCAGAATGGATAAAAACACAAGACCCATCTATTTGCTGTCTACAAGAGACTCATTTTAGAGCTGAGGACACCTTTAGATTGAGAGTGAGGGGATGGAGAACTATTTATCATGCTCCTGGAAGCCAAAAGAAAGCTGGAGTAGCCATACTTATATCAGACAAACTAGACTTTAAATTAAAGGCTGTAACAAGAGATGAAGAAGGGCATTATATAATAATTACAGGGTCTATCCATCAGGAAGAGCTAACAATTATAAATGTCTATGCGCTGAATACGGGAGCCCCCAAATATATAAAACAATTACTCATAAACATAAGCAACCTTATTGATAAGAATGTGGTAATTGCACGGGTAACACCCCACTTACAGAAATGGATAGATCATCTAGACACACAGTCAATAAAGAAACAAGGGCCCTGAATGATACATTGGATCAGATGGACTTGACAGATATATTTAGAACTCTGCATCCCAAAGCAACAGAATATACTTTCTTCTCGAGTGCACATGGAACATTCTCCAAGATAGATCATATACTGGGTCACAAAACAGCCCTTCATAAGTTCACAAGAATTGAAATTATACCATGCATACTTTCAGACCACAATGCTATGAAGCTTGAAATCAACCACAGGAAAAAGTCTGGAAAACCTCCAAAAGCATGGAGGTTAAAGAACACCTTACTAAAGAATGAGTGGGTCAACCAGGCAATTAGAGAAGAAATTAAAAAATATATGGAAACAAACGAAAATGAAAATACAACAATCCAAACGCTTTGGGACACAGCAAAGGCAGTCCTGAGAGGAAAATACATTGCAATCCAGGCGTATATCAAGAAACAAGAAAAATCCCAAATACAAAATCTAACAGCACACCTAAAGGAAATAGAAGCAGAACAGCAAAGGCAGCCTAAACCCAGCAGAAGAAGAGAAATAATAAAGATCAGAGCAGAAATAAACAATAGAGAATCTAAAAAAAACTGTAGAGCAGATCAACAAAACCAAGAGTTGTTTTTTTGAAAAAATAAACAAAATTGACAAACCTCTAGCCAGGCTTCTCAAAAAGAAAAGGGAGATGACCCAAATAGATAAAATCATGAATGAAAATGGAATTATGACAACCAATCCCTCAGAGATACAAACAATTATCAGGGAATACTATGAAAAATTATATGCCAACAAATTGGACAACCTGGAAGAAATGGACAAATTCCTAAACACCCACACTCTTCCAGAACTCAATCAGGAGGAAATAGAAAGCTTGAACAGACCCATAACCAGCGAAGAAATTGAATCGGTTATCAAAAATCCCTCAACAAATAAGAGTCCAGGACCAGATGGCTTCCCAGGGGAGTTCTACCAGAACTGTTTAAAGCAGACATAATACCTATCCTTCTCAAGCTATTCCAAGAAATAGAAAGGGAAGGAAAACTTCCAGACTCATTCTATGAAGCCAGTATTACTTTGATTCCTAAACCAGACAGAGACCCAGTAAAAAAAGAGAACTACAGGCCAATATCCCTGATGAATATGGATGCAAAAATTCTCAATAAGATACTAGCAAACCGAATTCAACAGCATATAAAAAGAATTATTCACCATGATCAAGTGGGATTCATTCCTGGGATGCAGGGCTGGTTCAACATTCGCAAATTAATCAACGTGATACATCACATAAATTAAAAAAAAGAGAAGAACCATATGATCCTGTCAGTCTATGCAGAAAAGGCCTTTGACAAAATCCAGCACCCTTTCATAATAAAAACCCTTGAGAAAGTCGGGATAGAAGGAAAATACTTAAAGATCATAAAAGCCATTTATGAAAAGCCCACAGCTAACATCATCCTCAATGGGGAAAAACTGAGAGCTTTTTCCCTGAGATCAGGAACAAGACAGGGATGCCCACTCTCACCGCTGTTGTTTAACATAGTGTTGGAAGTTCTAGCATCAGCAATCAGACAACAAAAGGAAATCAAAGGCATCAAAATTGGCAAAGATGAAGTCAAGCTTTTGCTTTTTGCAGATGACATGATATTAAACATGGAAACTCCGATAGACTCCACCAAAAGTCTGCTAGAACTGATACATGAATTCAGCAAAGTTGCCGGATACAAAAATCAATGTACAGAAATCAGCTGCATTCTTATACACTAATAATGAAGCAACAGGAAGACAAATAAAGAAACTGATCCCATTCACAGTTGCACCAAGAAGCATAAAATACCTAGGAATAAATCTAACCAAAGATGTAAAAGATCTGTATGCTGAAAACTATAGAAAGCTTATGAAGGTAATTGAAGAAGATATAAAGAAATGGAAAGACATTCCGTGCTCATGGATTGGAAGAATAAATATTGTCAAAATGTCAATACTACCCAAAGCTATCTACACATTCAATGCAATCCCAATCAAAATTGCACCAGCATTCTTCTCGAAACTAGAACAAGCCATCCTAGAATTCATATGGAACCACAAAAGGCCCCAAATAGCCAAAGTAATTTTGAAGAAGAAGACCAAAGCAGGAGGCATCACAATCCCAGACTTTAGCCTCTACTACAAAGCTGTCATCATCAAGACAGCATGGTATTGGCACAAAAACAGACACATACACCAATGGAATAGAATAGAAACCCCAGAACTAGACCCACAAACGTATGGGCAACTCATCTTTGACAAAGCAGGAAAGAACATCCAATGGAAAAAGACAGTCTCTTTAACAAATGGTGCTGGGAGAACTGGACAGCAACATGCAGAAGGTTGAAACTAGACCACTTTCTCACACCATTCACAAAAATAAACTCAAAATGGATAAAGGACCTGAATGTGAGACAGGAAACCATCAAAACCCTAGAGGAGAAAGCAGGAAAAGACCTCTCTGACCTCAGCCGTAGCAATCTCTTACTCGACACATCCCCAAAGGCAAGGGAATTAAAAACAAATATGAATTACTGGGACCTTATGAAGATAAAAAGCTTCTGCACAGCAAAGGAAACAACCAACAAAACTAAAAGGCAACCAACGGAATGGGAAAAGATATTTGCAAATGACATATCGGACAAAGGGCTAGTATCCAAAATCTATAAAGAGCTCACCAAACTCTACACCCGAAAAACAAATAACCCAGGGAAGAAATGGGCAGAAAACATGAATAGACACTTCTCTAAAGAAGACATGCGGATGGCCAAGAGGCACATGAAAAAATGTTCAACGTCGCTCCTTATCAGGGAAATACAAGTCAAAACCACACTCAGATATCACCTCACGCCAGTCAGAGTGGCCAAAATGAACAAATCAGGAGACTATAGATGCTGGAGAGGATGTGGAGAAACGGGAACCCTCTTGCACTTTTGGTGGGAATGCAAATTGGTGCAGCCGCTCTGGAAAGCAGTGTGGAGGTTCCTCAAAAAATTAAAAATAGACCTACCCTATGACCCAGCAATAGCACTGCTAGGAATTTACCCTAGGGATATAGGAGTCCGGATGCATAGGGGCACTGGCACCCCAATGTTTATAGCAGCACTCTCAACAATAGCCAAATTATGGAAAGAGCTAAATGTCCATCAACTAATGAATGGATAAAGAAATTGTGGTTTATATACACAATGGAATACTACGTGGCAATGAGAAAGAACGAAATATGGCCTTTTGTAGCAACGTGGATGGAATTGGAGAGTGTGATGCTAAGTGAAATAAGCCATACAGAGAAAGACAGATACCATATGGTTTCACTCTTATGTGGGTCCTGAGGAACTTAACAGAAACCCATGGGGGAGGGGAAGGAAAAAAAAAAAAAAGAGGTTAGAGTGGGAGAGAGCCAAAGCATAAGAGACTGTTAAAAACTGAGAACAAACTGAGGGTTGATGGGGGGTGGGAGGGAGGGGAGGGTGGGTGATGGGTATTGAGGAGGGCACCTTTTGGGATGAGCACTGGGTGTTGTATGGAAACCAATTTGACAATAAATTTCATATATTGAAAAAAAATATATATATATTATGAAAAACAAAAAATCAGTTTGTGAACTTCATAATTTTCACGACAGGGCAACTAAACCAGAAAGATTAAGAACAGAATTAAAATTATTAAAGATCTCAATTCTGTATACTTCTAAATTTCCATATCAATTTTAGCCATGACAATATGTAAACTAGAATGAATCAAGTCTAAAATAAAATTTTAGCTCAGAATGTGAAATGTTATTCTGTTTCTCTTCTAGCTTTAGGTAACCTGTTAACACATTTTTAGAATGCAGACTCCACAGTAGGTGACATATCTTTTCTTTTTCTGTTCAGCTATATGAAATATTTAACACATTCAGTGGGCTTAGATATTTTTTGATTCTGGATGTGGTTTTATGGCTGAGTTGCAAGCTTATATAACTGCAAGCGCTTAGTAGGTTCTATTTACAAGTAAGATTTGGAATAAAACTCACTCTCTCTTTCATGTGTATAATACACAGACTACCAATATACTACTTAGTGTTTAATGAATTACCTTCCTCTAGAAACCCATGTTGTAAGTGGCCATCATAGCCAATCCCTAAAGATAACTGTTTTTTTACATATGTACTAAACTTTATATACAGATATGTAGTGTAAGATTGAACATTAATGTTTTCATGCCCATAAATTCCTGAATAGAAGAAGCAGGAGGGTAAGACGACAGAAGAGAGACATAACAGTACTCCTTTGCTTCTACTCTCTTTTACCTACTCATCAAAAGCATGTCAAGAGAGAAAATGAAAAACATTATTTAGGTTCAAGGCATATTTTGAGACTAAAGTGGACAGCCCTATGAATCACCTAGAAGTCCATTTATATGGTGGACTAAGGAGAGTCCTGGGAGAGAAATTTGCTGCCTAACTGAAGTGTATCAGGCAATAAGAAAGCCAACCTGCATTTTAAAATGCAGGAAGAAAGCCTGTATTTTAAAAAGGATTGGGGTGATTCTGTAGCTTATGTGTTTCTTGGATGTATCAGCAGGCCCAGCCTGCCCACCCCCAACACAGTCAATTGTCTGAGTGCTGTGGAAAGGAGAGCTGAGTGACGAGCACTACTTTGATACACCTCTAATCAAGTATATTAAAAAAGGAAAGAAAGGAAGAAACATAATTTCTGTATTTTGCCACAGAACACTCCATACCCTTGGCACCTAATGGTCTTTAGTACACAGGATAGTTGTGCACCATGGGAAAACTCCTCCCCTCTCCCTATATACAGTCATCCCTAGGGTTCAAAACAGGAAATGAGGAAAATTACCCACAGCTGCTACATAGTAGCTGACAAATTTAGTTCATGGGATGTGTAAGATATTTCCGGAGACCCCTAAAAACATAATGTAGGGGATTTTGTAAAGAGTTAGGGACCTGAAACAGCTAGGAACAAGAACAAGAAAAATACAGGTGAAATGATGTGGACTAGACAAGTGTTTTAAACTTAAAACATTTAAAACAGCTTTTGACTTTTAGTAGCTTAGTGATACTACCACTACTTGGATTCTCTAAATAAATTGCAAAGGTGAGTTCAGACATACTCTATACTGTATGTGAAAAGCTGTTCATAATAGTAGAGGCTGTTCATAATAGTAGAGGCTAGAAATTATAAATTTAAAATTCAACTTAGGTTATGACAAATTGTGAGATGATAAAGTTGAATCCCTTCCATTTCTCCCTCCCACTGCTCCTACTTACTACTGACCATCTTCTTTCAAGTACTTCAAGATTTGTGTTTAAAAGATAAAATCTCAGTCACCATGAAAGTTTCATCCTAGAAAATGTCAATGAGCAAAAGTTCACAAAGAAAACAACAAAGGGGAAAGCAGTAACTATTTCACCAAATAAGCAGATTTTTCTTCATCTTTTTTTTTACACGTCAGAAGTCCACTTTCTGATGACTGCCACTGTTACCTGAAGGAATTTCTCCAAACAGACCATGGGATTTTAAGTACTTTTTACATTTCTTCAATTACTCTGTAATACTTCCAAAACTTTATTTCCTTTAAATGTTAATTACACCCTTAAAGGTTAGTTAAGTGAAAGTATTGAACCATAATGTCCTTTCCTTCTTGCCAAAATATAACCGTTCTTTTTTCTTTTATATCTCATTAAGTCATTTTAGTAGAAGAGCCGAGTTAGGTTTACTGTGATTAAGTCTATTATTCCCCACATAAATGAATCAGGGCCAGTATTTCTTTTATTAATTTATTATTTATACCTTTAAAATATATATTACAGTGTGTATATAAAATTTTAACACATATTTGTATTTTATATAGAATTGTATATCTGTATATACATAAGAGATGCATATATATATATGTATATATATATATATATAACAGAATTATTTTAACTTATGTTGACAAATACTTTATTTCCTTTTTCATTATCTAGACAAGAAATGTTTCCCCAAACTCCTGAATAAATCTCTGCGATCTTAGTACAACTCTCCCCCATTTTATCTGGTCAAAAACCTCAATCCCTTAGTTATTCTACTTTATTCATCCATTCAGCTAATATATACTGGCTTCCAAAAATGTGATTACCACCATGTTACCACTAGAGATTCTAACCTCATGAAGATTATAGGTTGAAAAGAGCTACATATACTCCTGCCTACACAGTGGAACCATAATCAACATATGACTGACAGTAATTTGTGTTGCATTTGATCCAAAATATATTTGTCAGGTGGATATGCTATAATTCTCTCCTTTTGGTTTGAAATTCCTAAATTTCTATAACTCCTATAATAGTCTCTAAGAGCCAACTAAAATATATTAAAATGCTGTTTAGTGGTCTAAAGCATTCAGGGGGAGCTTTTCTAGCCCTCTCAACAGAACCACTCTTTTTTAAAAATTTTTAATGTGTTATTTATTTTTCGAGAAAGAGAGAAACAGAGTGTGAGTGGGAGAGGGGCAGAGAGAAAGGGAGACACCGAATCCAAAGCAGGCTCCAGGCTCTGAGCTGTGAGCACAGAGCTCCACATGGGGCTCGGACCCACAAACCGTGAGATCACAACCTGAGCCAAAGTCAGATGCTGAACCAACTGAGCCACGCAGGCACCCCTACAGAGCCATTACTTTAAAAAATATATATTAGTCAATAATAGGACACATAAGCATTGAAACCCTGGTGACAAAATTCCTGTCCTTGGACTATAACAACTGTGTCTTCCAAAGAGGCAGGTTTTGACAGGTTTCCTTCCTATTTAATCATCAATATGTCCCAGGTAAGGAAACTTTTCCTAAAGAAATTGTTCTAAATTCTTAGACTTAACATTAACTCCAGTCCTCTAAAAAGCTCATCAACTCTCCCAGGGTCAGGATCACCTCAGGGCTAATAATGCCAAACAAAAAGCTCCAGCCCTCACCATGGGTATCCAGCTTCGAGTTCCTTGTTTCTTTCATTTTTTTTTAACAGACTATTTACCATTTATTTTGTGAGAGACAGAGACAGTGCAAGTGGGGGAGGGGCAGAGAGAGAGGGTGAGAGAGAGAATCCCAAGCAGGCTCCACACTGCCTGCGCAGAGCCCAATGCGGGGCTCAAAACCACAAAGCCATGAGATCATTACCTGAGCCAAAGTCAAGAGTCAGATGCTTAACCTCCTGAGCCACCCAGGCGCCCCTCAAGTTCCTTGTTTCTAATTGACAGTCCCACCTAGATTTCTTATCATTAAATCAAACTGAACAAATCTAAAGAATTCATAGTCACTCTGACCTCTCATCCTTACTTCTTATCAGCCTCTCCTAATGGCTCTATTCTGCCAACAAGAACTGGCATTCTCTCCATCTTCTAAGCTTTCAAACTGGCAATGACCACTCTGTAACAAGTTCTGACAACTCAACAGCAAAATCTCTTTGGGTTCAACCCTTCTTTTACATTCTACAGCCAAAAATATGTAATTTGGATGTAAATTTTAAAAAATAAAAAATGATCAATCAATCAATCAATAAAATGAATACTTCTACCACTTTCTTGGTAAAAAAAATATGTGCATGTAAATCACATGCTATTTAAACATTTCCTAATTTAAGTTCAACTAAATTCTTCAAAGTGTTCTAGCTCTATAGATTAATGGAGATTACAGATATATTTACAACTTCTATAATTATAAAAAGAAAAGTTGTGACTATTTTGTACATAAAAAATTCAATTTCTGCTAATGCCATGATCCTATTTGCAGAGAAAAGGTATTACTTTCTAAAAAAATTAACATGATTTATATTTAATCTGGAAGATAATTACTAACAGAATTCCTTTGACGTTAGTTATCTTCTATTTCATTGAAGTTCCACTTCGTACACAAAAATAAAAATTGGAAATCATATTAAACCTAAAAGGTGATCTTAAGAATTAAAAAAATAGAGAATATACATAATGAATTACTATGAATATTTAATAACATGTGAGGTGTGTATGCCCATGTCTAGCTGTGATATATTCTTAAACATAATATCGATAGTATCCATGTTATTAATATTCTTCTATAGACTATATTCCCTTCATGTAGGTTAAATTAACATATTTCAATGCAATATAAAATATCTTCTCATTATAAGTGGCAAAACTGATATTCTCAGATATATAATAGATTCATATCCATTAAAATAGGTAACAGGTATACAATATCCTGTTTATGCTACACTCAGCTTTCATTAGATATCACCTTATCATGTCCATGACAAACTACCACAGACAAATGTGAGAATGCATTACTATTAAGTACTCTATATAGATGTTTCCAAAGCTGAGTATTACTACAACAGTCAATACAACTATCTAAGATAAGAGTAGAGTCTGAAGGGTACTAACAGTTTAGAAGTCTTGAAAGGAGAGTACTGCAATGCATTTGATGTTGAATACCTCAAAAGACTATCTGGAAATTTCATCCAACTGTACAGGGGTGCATACTCATGCTCTACCCAATCATTTAACTTTCCAAAGTCAGTGTTTCTCCTCCATGATTTGGGAGCATATGAAATGATGCAATTCTATGCACACTACGAAAATTAGCACACTAACAGAATATGCATATAGTTACACAAAACATGCTACATCAGAATGCTACCACTCCTATACAGTAAAACAATAAGATTTTTAACTAAGCATAAACAATATTTGGCACCTGTGGAAAGTAAAATACACTGACCTGAACATGGGGCGGAGGAGTAGTATCTGTTTGCCCCAACTTCCCAATAAAGAGTCATTGAGATACTTTAGAAAACACAGTATTTCTGTTTCTGGACGACTGGTTACCCCAGTTAGTTGGGTAGTCAAATTGATTACAGTCTGTCAATTTATAGAACACATAAAATTTTTAAAAGATTCCTTTTATACAAATCACTAATCCAGAGATATAACCAAATACTAAAGGCCAATGTTTTCCTAGGAACATCTACCAATCTCTACTGGTTTAGAGTTTTCACCCTTGAAGGCCTAAAACTTAAGATGGTACACAAAGCCTAGTCCTTTCACAAGATGAGAGGGCAAATTCAATTCCTTGTGTAATTATAAAACTCTCCAAAATAATATCTCCAGTGAAAGGCTTCCCATCAAGAAAAACACAGAGCCCACCCACAGAGAAAAACAGTACGGAATCTTGCCTGCTTTTGCCTTGACTCTGGGATCTAGGGTAAAGGTTTTTTTCCTTGGAATACTCTAACCACAGAATAGCTCCCATGCAGGTATTTGGCCACAATTAAACTACCTAGTTGTCAAAATATAAAACAACATCAACAATCTACATATATACATATGCATAAACACACACACACACACACACAGAAAAAGAATTTAAAGTGATTAGTCTTTGTTAGTGCTCCCAGATGTCTGGTAATAATTAATGCAAATTTCCAAGAAGGACTCTACTTTTAAACTTCAGTTTCCAAGTATTTTCACAGATAAAGTTTAACAATCATTAGTTCACAATAAAAATACAGATTACACAGAAAGAAGCAAGAAACATTAGTAAGAGTCAGCAAAAACAAACAACAGAATTAGACCTATAAAGACACAAGACATAATATTGGAAAAAACAAAGAATTTATAGATATAAGAAATATAATAATTGACATTAGAAATTCATTTGAATAGGTGCAACAGAAGATGAGGCACAAGTCATAAAATAATTAGTAAACTAATAGGCCTTAAAAATCCAGTTAAAGTATAGTACAGAAAGACAAACTATGAGATGTAAACACAGAAACCTAAACAGAGTGAGAATGCGTGAAATATGCATATTAGAATTACAGAAGGCAATTATGAATAGAGAGCACTGGAGACAGATAATACTCTAAATAAAAATAGTTAACAATTTTCCAGCATTGATAAAATAGCAATCATTAAATTCAGGAAGCCCAATGAATCAGGATAAACAGAAGAATGAATAACAGAAATCTATACCAACACACATCATAATGAAACTCCAGAACACCGAAGACGAAAAAAAAAAAAAGATAAAACAATAGAACAGACAGGTTAACTCCAGGGAATGTTAATTTAGACTATACCTCACTTAACAACAATCAAAACCAGATACTGGTGAAATAATATGTTGACCCTGCTGAGAGAAAATAATTTGCAAGCTAGAATTCTATATCCATTGCAAATATCTTTTAAGAACACGGATGAAATAAAACATTATCAAATACATTTTAAAGTGTTTAGTATGACCAAAATCGCAGTAAAGGTAGTTTAAAAAGAGGTGTTTCAGTAGGAAGGAAAATGATCCTAAAGGAAATTGTCATACAAGAAGGAAGGTATACACATAAGTTAAATATGCAAGTAAATTTAAGCAAACGTGCATGGAACAGTAAACATATTGTTTAATTTAGGTTAAAAAATAACCAACATATGGAATAACAGATAAATTAGGAAGTGTCAAAAAAGTTTTTTGAAAGTTGTTCAAAATGATGTAAAAATGACACACATGCCATGTTCAAGGATAGGAAGAATCAAATATATGAATCTCAATACACAGAAATTTGTCCAGTTTATGCAATTGTAATCAACTACTGCGATTAAATTTATATCCAACAATATTGGATTGTTCAATCCAATCATTTACTGATAGGACAAGCAAATGGATCATGTAATATTCATAGTATGCGACAATATACCTTGGAGGAAATGAAAACAAAATAGCTACACACATCAAAATGGTTAAATCTTTAAAAAAAAAGTGAAAAATTTAGTAATAGAACATATATGTAATGTGATTCCACTCATATAAAAGAAAAAAAAAAGAGGACTAAACTAAACATATATTTTAGGGATACATCCACATGTGAAAACATAAGAAAGGCATGGGATCATGAGCCCAAGATTCAGAATAGTGATTTCTTCTGTAAAGAAGGAGTAAACAATAGGCTTCATAAATGTTGGTAATGTGGGAACATATGGTTATATTCTATTAATGCTATTTTTTAACTGTACATATACAGCCAAATATTAGAGAAGTATCCCAAATGATCCTTTCGTAAAACTTAATTCAATTTTGTCATCAGATGTTCTTGATCACTCTGGAAGAGTTCACTTAAAAAAAATTTTTTTAATGTTTATTTACTATTGAGAGACAGAGAGACACAGATCATGAGCAGGGGAGGGGCATGGAGAGGGAGACACAGAAACCGAAGCAGGCTCCGGGCTCAGAGCTGTCAGCACAGAGTCCGAAGTGGGGCTCGAACTCACAAACCACAAGATCATGACCTGAGCTGAAGTCAGATGCTTAACCTACTTAGCTACCCAGGTGTCCCAGAACAGTTCACTTTTTTTTTGCCTTATATCTTCAAAATTTAGAACTTAGGCTTCTATTCATCTGATTCAATTCAATACTGATTTCTTCTGATGAGTCACTCAGGAACATTTTTCAGTTGGTCATCATCATGTAGATAATGACTTTTCACATTTGCAATGCTTAGACATACTCTGTAGTTTACTTTTCTTCCAGAGACTAAATAATAACCCCTGGGGTTTAAACTTATCTATTTTAAACTTTAAAAAAATGTTTATTTATTTATTTTGAGAGAGAGATGGGGAGAAGGGCAGAGAGAGAGGGAGAGAGAGAGAATCCCACCCAGCCTCAATGCAGAGCCCGACATGATGGCCCAAACTCACGAACTGTGAGATTGTGACCTGAGCCGAAACCAAGAGTCAGATGCTTAAGCGACTGAGCCTCTCAGGTGCCCCTCAAAGTTTTTTTTTCTTTTTTCTAAGGAAAAAATAATTTTTGGAGTTT
The DNA here is from genome assembly GCF_018350195.1 of Panthera tigris. NCBI lineage: Eukaryota > Metazoa > Chordata > Mammalia > Carnivora > Felidae > Panthera > Panthera tigris. Next base: position 77,131,425 of record NC_056677.1, on the reverse strand, counting down.
CGTACCCCTTCAAATATCCCATCCATTTTGACATCAAGAACAGTCAATTGAGTTTTGGCGGAAAAAATGAGATAAGAGGCAATCATTTGATTCTGAACTACTCCAGCTTAGGCATTCATTTGTACAATGAACTAAGAGGAACTAGTCAAACAAAAACTGAAGAAATCCTACAACAAATCACATATTTTGTTTGAAATATTTGAATACTACCAAAAGCAGTATTCAAATTATCTATGAAAATAATGCATAAAGTACATTTGGCCTGGGGCATCAACTTCTAACAAATATAAAGCAGAAACAATCTTCACAGCAATCCTCAAAAATCGACTGCTTTCCCAACTAGCAACATGTGTTAATGTTTATAAATATCCATTGAGCAAATTTTACCACCACTCTACCACTAAATGTAAAGGAATGGATTAGATTTTATGTAGAGAAGATCTGGAATATATGCCAATACCAAGTAAAATGATTACTGAGTATTATATGTAAGACAATATATCAATATAGGGTGATCAAATATGTTTGTTATCCCATGACTGGAATAGGTTAGGCAGAATTTACCAGTGGGGAATCTATGCTTCACTTCAGATAGAGTCCCACTCCAGGCAGTCACTCCTATGTGGATACTCACTCCAGCATCAACTAATTATCCATCCTCTGAAGGTCTGACCTCTTTATGACACTTTACTCAATGGCCCTTCTCAGGAGACTTGGACATAAGTTCAGATAAGGGGAGTCCATATGTTCAGGATATAAGAAGGGTATCTGGTAAACATTCCCAAACTCTTGTACAGGTAAGCTCCACCTTTCTGTAGACCTGTGGCATGTTCCCTGTCCAAAGGGGAAGCATACCTTAATATTATATGCATCCTGCACAGCATCTGTTGTCTTTATACTATTCCAGATGTTCTTTGTGGATTTATGGTACCCAATAAGAAAAACCTCCCTATGTGTGATGCTACTCATCACCAACACAAAGTCTCTTCATCTGGAAATAGCCAGATTTTCTTTTGAATAACATGTACAACATGGAACTTATATAAACTGGACCTAGTGCCTACTCCCTTTGGATCTAGTGTGCTAAAAGCACTGCCTGCATGCACTTGGGTTAATGGAGACCACCAATACTCCCTTGGCCAAGCCACACTCCCCCAAAATAGTTGTGGTCAGGGTAAACTACATAAACCAGGGTAGTTTTTACCTCTCACAAAAGAACTTTCAGAGCAGAACCATCTATGATGGAAATGTTTAGGAATAGCAGAAATACACACCATTAATCATGAGTCTATATAAGTACTGTTTTATAATGTATGGAAACCTTGTGTCTACTTTCATAAAGGTCTTTAGTTCAACAAAGGAAGCTGGAGTGGCTCTTGTAATTCTCAGAAATCCTTGGGAGATAACACAGACCTAAACAGTCAAGGAAAGGAAATCCATAAATCTAACACTAAGCTTAACATGGACTGCTCACCCCCTCAATATGGTCCTGCAGAGAGGCTCAGTCTAGCAGTTTCACAATCTCTAATTTTAAATACCACCAAATCACATGACATAACATCTATCATATAAACACTATATCATGTATCTGGTTGTAAAAGAGCTAAAAAAATAACTGAAACAGGGAACACCTGTTGTTTAGATGTAGTTTAGAATGTCAACATCATATGCAAAGATCATTTTAAACAACCATTCCAAAAACCTATGAGTAACATAGTCCAAATGGGCAGATGAAGAACAGAGAGCTCAAGGTGGAATAGAAAGTAGGGAGGGTTTCTAGGAGAATGTGAGCTTTAAGTAATATTTTGAAAGATGTAGAAGATACTGAAATGATGAAAGGGAATGTGCAAAGGCATGGAGAAAAGCAAAGTCAAATCATGCACAGATCGTTCAAAATCAAGATTTTGAAAAATTCACCAAATGTTTGAGATTCACTAGAGATTTTCTACAATGTTCAAAACAAACAAAACCAGATGGCAATCACTGGTATTGCTTTTTGAGGGAGAACATTAATTGATGGAAGAAAGAGAAAAGCTAGTCAAATCAAGTAAAATGCACTAGGCTGGCGGCAGCCTAAAGTCAAGAAACAGCTAGGAAACAATAGTTGTAAAATTACTGAAGTGACAAAAGTCTAGTCCTGTGGGAAGGGGAGGTAAGAGTGGATATAATAAATCTTCAGATAAAGGATCAGTAGGAATGCTTGATGAACCAGGATGAGTCTCAGGCAGGGTTAAAGAGAGAAAGGATAAAAAGAAATGCAGAAAATAAGGAACATAGGCCTCTATTTAGGGGAGAGAACAGAAATATGAGTTATTTTGGGGATGTTCTTTCAAATGATGGTTGAATGTTTAAGTGGAGAGTGAATTGTCTTTACTAAATAGCTAAATAGCTAAAAAAAGGTGAGAGGTTTGGGCTAAGTAGATGTCCAAGGGACTCATCTATATCTGTGTTCTATTTTTTTAATCATTTTACAGTTTTCAAGTGTTTTCATTTATTCTAATATTTAATTTTTATAATAAAACAGTTTTATTAGTACACATTTTCCCCTGTTTATAGTCAAGAAATTTAAAAGAAGATAAGCGACCTGCCCAAGGTCAGAGAGATGATAAGTAACTAAAACCCAAACACAGTGCTTTTTTTCCCCAATACACTGAATGGTATTTTAAGAATAAACCACTGAAGAATACAAACTCCAAGGAGATGATGTAGTAATTAGTCACAGCACTCAAGGAAGAAAAGCAGACACCTTATTTGCTTTTCCTGAGAAGCAACTAGTTTTTCAACTCTATTCAAATACATATGTTGATGAAAAATAATAAAATGAAGGCCAAAAGACATATTATTTTACTCATAAAGCTGAAGGACTTCATTTCATTAAAAAGGATCCATCACACTGAATCCTTCATATGAGATAAAACAAATGATGGTCTTATTAGTATCTGAACCACACTTTCATTTTAATAAAATGTGGCTTATTAATGCAGAAACAAAATCTAATGCCCCTTATATTGCATTAAGTAAAATTAAGTCTTTATTTCCTGGCACCTAATTATATATTTCATAACACAAACAATGAGTGCCAAAGAAGACATTTATAATGTTTTATAATACTGGAAGAAAATATTTTGAAGGATAATTTAGTTTCTACTCTGACTTCTGATGATAGACATTACACAAACTGTTCATTTAGTAAACTTTTTGTGGATACTTTTTATTCCTGTCCAACTGTAAATTCCTCCAACCTATTCAACCATCTGCATATCACAGCAGGGAAAAACACTGGTCAGACAATACAGGTCAAAAAAAATCAATAAAGTGGGCATTGTCTGAAATGAGTTGTGATCCAGATTGGCTATGTGACATAAGCCTCTTTGGGCTTCAGTTTCTCCTTCCACAAATATCCAAAGTAGATAGTATATCCTTCCATACAATAAGGGAAATAAAAAATTCATAAAGTTTATTTTAGCCTTAATTTTTGATGGTCTCTAATTTTATCATCAAGATACAAAGACAAAAATTAGAGTATAATGTGTACAGTTTAGAAGATAATGACCACACCTGAGCAAATATATAATAAAATAAAGGTTCCACAATTGAAAGAGAAGGAAAAAGAAGATATTTTAAATATTCCACCAGCTAGAATATGATAGGGATATCATATCTGTTCTCATCCATATTCTTTCTTACCTTTCCTAGGAGGTTATCCTGTTTGCCATCTTTTATGTAAAGCCATACTTCTTCAGGTTACACCTATATAATAAGTTTTCCTTTTCTTTGCTGTCATAGAGCAATCCCATCCTTCCTATTTCTGGCCAAACGAAAACACTCTTGAAACCACATTTTAGCATTGTCATCTAAGATTTTTAGCCCCTAAATATTATAGTTTGTGATTATTTATTAGAACAAATACCCAAAGTAGGTATTTTTTAATTATTTGAAATGGATCACATCATTTCTGGCAAACTCTTTAATATAACAAATACTTCTACCACCAAACCTTTTAGACAAGGTCATGTTTTCAATTTCAAGTGTAGAAATACTTTGATTCCTACAAAATATTGTCTGCTAATACTCAAAATACACAATTTCACTAATAATAGATGATGCCTCTATTTCTGGAATTCCAGACAGTGCATAGAGAGGGAAAAGCCCCAGGAGAATTATCATCCAGCTAATAATTCTTTCCATTAACATAGAAAACTGAAGGCTGGCTATTCAACTGAAAGTTTTAAAGGAAAATGTTTCAAACTACCATGCCTAACTGAACTGATCCCAATAACTCCAAAAGATATTTGTCATGTGACTACCATGTGACCATCACTGTGCCAGTGGGACTTTCACATTTATTATTTAATTTAATCCTCACAACAAACTCATCAGCTATTTAGAGCTTAATGACAATGGGCCCAGAGAGGATAGGTAACTTTCTTGGGTTCACAGGCTGTTTAATGGCAGGGTTGGGATTCAGATCCAGGTTTCAGACACCAAATTGGAAGACATTATCACTATATTATTTGACTTAACCTAAATGACATATCAAAAGAAATAAACATAAGGTTTTTAGAATGCTTTAAAGTGAATTCTTCAGTATTAAGGCATTAATATAAAACAAAACAATATAAAAACCCACATACTATGTGATAAAGGAAACTCATGCTAATAAAGTGATAAAGTCAATGCACACTAATATGATTGCCTATATTCATAATTCATAATTAAAATAATTCAGAATTCATAATGAAAAATAATTATGGCCTACACCTTAAACAATACTTGAATAGGGGTATTTGCAACTTAATGAGAATGCATTCTGTCAGTATTTGAACATACACGAATATATTACATTCCTGGAAAAGAGATATTTTAATCACATGGAATCAATTTTCTTTTTGTTTTTGCCTATTCAAATGCCCAAACCTCTGTACTGAAATTTCTAATAAACATTGAAAATAGAAACAAAACCACTAATTGGAAGCTTACTAAATTCTGAAAGTTTAGTAACTATATTTCAGAAATAAAGGTAATTTTGAAGACGGTGGTTCTCAACAAGGGACAATTTTGCCCAGTAGGGGACATCTGTCAATGTCTGCAGGCATTTTTGGTTGTCATAACTGGTGGTGAGAGGCTGCTGCTAGCACCCAGGGAGTAGAGGTCAGGAATACTACAAAACATCCTACAATGTACACAATAGCATTCCACAAAAAATAACTAAGCTGAAATATCAACAGTACCAAAGTTAAGGAACTCTTCTTAGGCATATGCTTTCAGCACTTGTCAAATACTTTTAAGCTTATTTATTGTGTAGTACTTAAGGCATAACAAAATGTAGATACAAGATGATGAATCTATGGGTCTATGGACCTACCACTGAGCTTAATAAACAGTGTTCAATCCCTCTTCTGTATTCCTTCCTGCCTCTATAGTTCATATTTATACTTTACGTAGGAAATCTAGAATTATAATAGAACATTGCAAAAACCATATGGTAAGTAAATATTCCACATATATAGAACGTTTTGATTACTTCTGGATATACAATTGAAAGGAATTAGTTTTGAAGATATAATCAATTAGAAAGGTGTTATAATTCATTAAATATATGACTAGCCAACAATCTTTGGATTCAAAACAAATTTATATAATACTAAAAAAAAATGAATAGGAAGCTGGTAAAAAAAAAAAAAGTGTGATTGTTTGCCATCTGTTAGTTTCACTAAAGGTATTAGAGCCTGGATTCCTTGCCTCCATTTGTCTTGGGCTGAGGGACTTCTGTCTTTTGTCCAGAGGTAGCTTCATAACTCAAGTTAGAGTAGGGATTTGGTATAACCTTGCTTCTCATTTCCTAGTTCAAGGTTCTGAAAGTCTATGCGAGGAGAAAGATGGCACTTTCCAAATTCTATAATTTCAAGGGAATTATTGGTCTACCAGAAACATCACCTCACTTCAATAGGCCCAAAGGATCTTTAGGATGAAAGAGTCAGAATCTTAGTAAAGTTCTAACATGGCTTAAATTCTATAATGGCAGCAGAAAATATGATCTTTGAAGCCACATCTTGTTCAACTGCTAATAAGACCTATCTTTTGTTCAACGTGTAAATAGATTAAAAAGTTTGCATTTTAAAAATACTTTATAATGCAATTACTATAGGAAAAATAATTGTTTAAAGCTACTTTTTCTTTCTTTGTAAAACAGTTGGTATCACTCGTGGATGATGATACAATCAATAATGGTGACGAATACTGGTATTCATCAACAAGAGACACAGAGGGGATGGAGATAAGCAGTCATCACATTTGCTTGGAATAGATATGATTTAATCAGCAGACTGAAAGTAGCAAACAAGGGTCAAAGGAAAGCAGCGAAGAAAGGGAAGAGAAAAAAAAAAAACACTCGACTAACCAGTTAGAAGCAAAAGATGAAAAAGAACAGTAGCTCAAGGATAAAAGTATTTTTAGATTGCAGTAGCATTCCATAAAGTAATTATGTATTCAATCATAATGAGAAATGGGAAAGAAATGCCTTCGAATGTTGCTGTTATTGCTAATGTTTCATTTTCCCTAAAAAAATATTGAAATGAATGTGCTTAATACAAGTTGTTATTTAAGAGAAAAATGTTTTCAATTCTATAGTACTAATGCCATAAAAGCCTTAATTGATGTACTTATAGTCATCAACCCTTGTAAACTACATGAACACATGCAGACTCACAAGGCTGCATAAAATAAAGATGGTCAATAGCCGCGTAAATAGATCAATGATTACAAAGATGGATTGAAGAGACAAAAATGAGCTCTACTATTACACATGCATGAACTTCCTGACTATAACAATAATTATACTCTAGAACTGTTTAATTGAGGGAAGTTGAAGAATCTTTTTCCCTGCAGAATCGATAGATACCCATCTATCTTTGATATCTTAGGAGTAGCATTGTCTGGAATCAGGACAATAGATCAGATGAGTTATGCTTTATTCTAATTATTATGTCATGACCCAATAAAAAGTTACATAATTCAAATAAGCTGTTTTGAGACATAAAGTGACATTGGAAAGACATAATCATGTGGCCACCTGTAGACCTTACACATCTTACAGTGCTTGACACTTGAATGGGTTCCAAAAGAGTAACACAGCCAGCACTGGTAGAAATTATCTGAGAGGAAAAAAGCAAGCTGGAATATTCCTATGCATGTATCACAGAAGGACATGTATAGAGGTATTTCTGTAGCTTCCAGGTGTGAAGGAGATGCCCTAGAGCCATATTTCATTGAGGGGATATTATTAAGAAAGATTAGGGGCTTTATTAAAAAATAATTTATTTAAAATGAAAGAAAGTAAGGAAAGGACAGAGGGAGGAAGGAAGGGAGGTGAAAGGTAAAGGGGTTGGGAGGGAGGGGGGGAAGAGAGGGAAGGAGGAAAGGCCAGAGAAAATGTAGTGGGTGGAGAATGAGACAAAAGTGGGGCACTGGATAGTTGCATTTCCAGAAGAAGTGCATCTGTCCTTTAAAAATAAGGGAGACAGGGGCGCCTGGGTGGCTCAGTCGGTTAAGTGTCTGACTTCAGCTCAGGTCATGATCTCACAGTCTGTGGGTTCGAGCCCTGCATCGGGCTCTGTGCTGACAGCTCAGAGCCTGGAGCCTGCTTCCAATTCTGTGTCTCCCTCTCTCTCTGCCCCTACCCTGCTCATGCTCTGTCTCTCTCTGTCGCAAAAATAAATAAAAACATTATAAAAAATTTAAAAAAAAATCAATAAAAAAAATAAAAATAAGGGAGACAGAGACCAAAAGACATAGAACATTTGCTTAAGGAATAAAAGTGTCTGGTATGTAGTATGGATTGTTTAAAAAAAAACTAAAAGAAAATAACTACTTTAAGTAAGTTATTGAAATTCAGGATATCAAAATGGGTATCCTTCCCGCATCTCATTCTCTTACCCATCATTCCTTAAAATTATCTCCTGTGCTGGGTATTGTGACATACCACAGTATCTGGCATTCTCCCTGACATGCTGGCTCATTTTGTTCTGATTTCTCTAACACCATCCATTCCCTCAACTAGGGTGCTCTATAGAAATACAGTCTTTAACCTTCCACTTGTCACTTTCCTTCCACTACACACTTTGGTAGATATCCACTATCCACTATCTTTGGTCCTCATATCCCAACAGACATTTCTTTGCAAATGATTCCAAAAATCCTATTTTCAGCCCTAATCACCATTCTGACTTCAAACTACATTTCAACATCTTTCCCATAGTGAATTCCATTTCTAGCTTACAGTTAGACCTTTTAAAATAAGGGAGACATTAGTATTTTTATTAATAATCTTAAAATTCTGGCATGTTCTTACTGATTAAATTATATATAATGTATCACATTATATATTATATATATTATGTATTGTAATTTATCATATTATATATAATATGTATGTATAATATGTATAATATATGTATATATATATAATATACATATAGTGTGTATGTGTTTTTAAGTAAGATATTCATCCTGCTAAATAACTAAAATATATTAGTTGCCTGGCAGGGAAGAACCTAATAACCTATACTGAAGAGAGAATACTAGTGTTAACTCTCTGTGAGGCAGTATGTCCTTAATTGTTTTTTGTTGTTTTTGTTGTTATGAGAAGACAATCATCTCATGTGAACAACATACAATGATTATGCATGGATGGAGTTTAGCACAGTAATCAAATAGAACTTACATCAAAGTTAATCTGATGATACATATTTAATGCTATGCATTATCCACGTGCTGCATGGTAATTAGACACAAATTGTAAACAGCTCCTGTGAGAGGCAAATTGATGTTACTTTTGCATCACTGGAGCAAACGTTTTTGGGATAGGAGAGAGAAAGAAGCAGTAGTGATTCTACTCTCTTCTCTTACCTGAGGAAACCAGTTTCCTTTGGGTTCTGGGAAATCAAATAATTGTTTAAATCCAGGACTTTTATCCTTACCAAAACATACTCAGATGTTTGATTTGTTTGGATAAACATAATACTAACTTTAGTAACTCACATGAGTCACTTATCATTTGTGCCTCATACCCAAGTGGCACAATTCCAATCATACGTACTATTAAATTACATGTTAAGTGGTTTTTTCCTGCAAGAAGAAGTAAGAAAATGATTTGTCATTAAGGAGAGTAAGGAATGATAAGATATTTTAGAGTATCTGGCATTGAGAAGGAAAGCAATCTGGCTTGAAAAAAGTCCTCAGTGGGAAGCTTTCAACAAAAAGGTGGCTCAAAAATGGTTGGGCAAAGGATGCAAGGGGGTAAACACATGACTATATATATATTTAAAAAAAAGAGCTAAAGGCTTAAAAAGGCAATGAAAAGTCTGGAAAAAAAGGAAGAACTGAGACAGGCTCGGGTCAACCCATTCACAGCGAACAGGAAATAACATGGACACATCAGGTATAACATGCACAAAAGGAGCCTGGGAAGATCTACTCTTTATGATTCTCCATCACTCACCTTCCCAGAGTTTAATCCAAGATTTAGCATAATAATGCGATTTCACAAGCAGTTGCTTTGACTGCATAGTGGATAAAATTAAACCAGCAAATTCAAGAATGTAGACATAATTTAATGACATCTCCAAACTGTAAGCAATCTGTTTCTCCCAACTGGACCAGGCTTATCCAATTTAAAGAGAAACAAATAGGTATTGTTTATGCTACAAAATAAAGTGAAACAAAAAAAAATCCCAGATAATAAAATTCTAGATATACATTTTAAAAGCTTGTTGAATATTAGAGGGATATTCATAAATGAGAATCTTTCTCTGGTTCTTACACTCCCTAAAGAGTTCAAAACATGACTTAAAAAATAATCAATGTTTTGAATTTTGCTGGCAAATAGATGCCACAGTAGCATTCTGCATAATTACATTCATTTTTTATTTACCAAAGTATGTGAAGGAAAAATTACATAGTTTTAATGGGTAAAATAAATGGCTACATTGATTAATTATTCAAAATATGGTTCCATTTTACTATAATTTGATTATAGAGAAAAGACTAGAAAGCTTTGGAATCAGAAATTTATTTGCCTTATTGTGCATTAAAATTAAACTATCCAATTAAGAAAAAAGAGGGAGAATTAAACCCCCTTAGGCTTCACTGTTCGTTCATTCTGACTACTGTGCAAAGAACCAAGGAATTTAGATAGGCAAGACAAATGTGATCAGCTCTCCATTTCTAAGAGAACTATGGACTTGCTACTTGCACAGAAAAGAAAACTTTTTTTTTTTGACTGCTCCACAAGGGGATTACTTATCAAAGGATATCTCTTACTAAGATTAACATAAGCATGTCATGATAGTAAAGAACCTACATAAACTCATTAAACCTGACTTTTTAAAAATTTTTTTAACATTTATTTATTTTTGAGAGACAAAGAGAGACAAAGTGCGAGCAGGGGAGGGGCAGAGAGGGAGACACAAATCAAAACAAGGCTCCAGGCTCTGAGCTATCAGCACAGAGCCCGATGCATGGCTCAAACCCATAAACCTTGAGATCATGCCTTAAGTTGAAGTTGGTCATTTAACTGACTGAGCAATTTAGGCACCCCTTATTAAACTTTAGCCTTATAGAGGGGCGCCTGGGTGACTCAGTTGGTTGGACGTCTGACTTCTGCTCAGGTCATGATCTCACTGCTCATGGGGTTCAAGCCCCACGTAGGGCTCTGTGCTGACAGCTCGGAGCCTGGAGCCTGCTTCGGATTCTGTGTCTCCCCCTCTCTCTGCCCCTCCCATGCTCGTGCTCTGTCTCTCTCTGTCTGTCAATAATGAATAAATGTTAAAAACATTAAAAAAAAACCTTAGTCTTACAGAAAATAGATTTATCTATATTTAAAACATTTACATGAGGTAATCTGTAATGCAAGCCTATATTTCGAAATGGAGGAACTTCCACATAGACATAGCCTGCCGAAATGACAGGCACTGGTTCTTTGAGATTTAGAGACAGTCTGAGGGGGGCAAAACTTTCACAGCACAAACTTCTCAGTCTTTTTAAAATCAAGGCAAACTTTATAGCTTAAAAACAAACAACAACAACAGGAAAAAACCTACAATGAGTATGCCCTTACTTATAAAATCTTCACAGTTCTTCCTTCCAGAAATTAAACCAGACAGGACCAGACATACAAATAATTTTAACAATAGGCTAGATCTTGTATAGTCCTTTATACTACACTGCACTTTATTTGGTTTAATCCTCAGAATGACCCTGTTTCTCATATGTGAAAACAGAGATTTAGCAAGCTAAAATATTTGCTCATGGAAGGTAGAATAATAGAATAGAAAGAGTGATAGATTTAGAACCACAAGAGATCTTGTTCTGAATCCCAGCTCTGCTACTCTGCCACTTACCATTTATGTGACATTGAGGAACATCTCAAAGTCTCAGTTTTATTTTCTGTAAAATGAGGATAATAGTATGCACCTCACAGGTTTTTTATAGGATTTAATGAGATAAAATATATAAAGTACTTGGCACAATTCCTAGCACATGTTACATGCTTAACAAAGAATAACATTTATCTACTGATCTTAAACAAGGTATTTAACCTCTTGACCTCTCCACTTTTACATCCATAAAATGGTAATAACACTATTTACTTAAGAGTCATTTTGATGATGAAATATATGCAATTTTATGTACAGTGTATAGTATAGGCAGAAACAAACCTAGAACTTATATCATCTATGTTGAATAATTTTAAAAAATATTTACTTATTTATTTTGAGAGAGAAAGGGAGAGAGACACAGAGACAGAGAGACAGACAGAGAGAGAACGTACATGGGGGAGGGCAGAGAGAGAGAGAGGAAGAGAGAGAATCCCAAGCAGGCTCCTTGATGTCAGCACAGAGCCCTGGATCTCATGAACCACCAGATCATGACCTGAGCCAAAATCAAGAGTCAGGACACTTAACCAACTGAGCCCCCAGGTGCCCCAGAAAACTCTTACTGGCAACAAAGCTAGATACTCTTGATTCTATTACCAAAATATAGAAGAACATTTTCTCACAACTCCATTGAGAAGATAACATCTAGAAATACCTGTGACAATGAATCTTAAAAGGAAAATATCCAAGTTACCTGAATTAAGGCTTCACTCAACATGTCTTCATTAACCTCCAGAATGATGTTTTTTATATCTTCATATGGCATACGATATGATCCTAAGAAGATAGCTAAAATAAAAGTAGATTTTCTTAAAACCGGAATAGCATCAAAATTTTAAAGGCCTAATGAATACCTGATTCCCATTTTCATTGACTCAAAATATGAAATTTCTGTCACTAATATTAATCTATAGATAGGAACAAACAAAATTAGTTACCATTTGATGGCCTACACTACACATCTAGGCAAAATGGCCCACTATTTCAGGCTCTAATGTTACAGGTTGTGTATATCCTATATACAAATTATAACTCCTACTAATAACACTGATGACTATATGCATATGCATTTTAGATTGAGCTGGTATGAAATGACTCATGAAAAGCTAGAGATTTTATTTCAAGATGGCCTTTTAATCTGACAGAGAATTTAATATGGAGATACTCAGATACATACAACACAGTACTTCTCAGGAACAACAATAAAGTAACCAAGTACAAAAAAAAAAATCACATCAATCTACTCTGAAATGCTCCCACATAAGAAAAAACCGAAGTGTCTGAATCATCATTGTTATCTGAATTTCTGTTGACAATCATGTGGTATACTATTAGTAGCTTTAAATGTTGAACCACAATTTCTCTTGTCAACTTTTTCTTAATTGGGTGTATAGTATGTCATACTGGAATAATTCAACAAATTACCCTGAGAAAAGCTTAAACTTATTCAGAAAGTATTTTTCAACAAGGCATTCCACTTTAACTTCCACTAACTACATATCTGAATGAGAATTCATGCGTTCCTATCACCAGAACATGAATATATTCCTAAAAATTGTTTTTCTTTTCTTTTTTTTTTTTTTTTCATGAAAAGGTCTGTATGATTTCACTGGTGCCTAAAGAAAAAAAATTGTCACTGTCTAGGCGAATGATTACCTAGACATAAATACCAGGTGAGATCTCCATAATTTAAATAAATAATGTTGACAAATATCAACTAGCAATTAAGGTCATTTTTTTAAAGTACTGAACATCCACTTTGTAAAGAAAACGTACTGTCAGGTAAGCAATGTACACATTCACAACAGCTATTAGGAGAATGCTTTTCCGACAGCAACATTCATACTTACAGGAGAATGATGACTTGTTTATTTTAATCTGATTCCCTATAGCACAACCCTTAACAAAATACTCCCATGGTATCTCTTTCCATAATTAGAAATGCTTGATATGTTGAAATTTCTCGTGCATAGTGTTTGAATATCCTCAGAATATAAACAGTCTATCGTGGTTAAAAAAAAATGCTGAATTAAACACAGAGGAGAGTATATGCCAAAGTAAAACTTAAGGCCTACTTAAATGAAGATGGGTTTAACTGTGCTGCTGCTTGAGCAAAAGCATACTTAATAATTGATTTGTTGATGGCTTTAAGGTTCACTAACCAGTTTTAAAGTGCAGCGGTTACCAATTTAACCAGTAACATCACAGTTACTTCAACTATAAAGGCATAGTAATAAAAGGATTTGCCCAATGGGCCCTGTGAATACTCCGAAACTATCACACCCAGGCCTGGGCAGAAAAGGAAAATACAACACTCTTTTTAAGTCTGCTTTCTGTCTCACCCTGTCTTCTAACAGTGTTCAATTATCAATTCTTTCCAAAGTTTTATTATTCATAAGTTTCATCTGGTCTACGGAAGGCTAAATTATGATGAGGGTCTCCATTCTGGCTGAATGACAACAAGGCAACTCAAATCATGTTTACACAGAATTTAGTTTCTAGTAGATGCTAAATATACATTTTCAAGGCAGTTACAACTTTGTTTAAATATATTCAACAACTCCTCATCACCACCATCACTACCACCACCTATACACAAAATATCACATACACAGATTCTGGGCCGTTTTGGGATCCAAAATTCTCAATTCTTTCACTTTCTTCTTTGCAGGCAGGGTCTTCTTTTCTTCTGAAGCTTCTACATTCTTTGGAACTAAAGGAAAAATATTGATTCATAAACAACAATGGCACTAATCCAAATACACAGAATAAATTAGTAAGGCATATTAAGTACATTAATAAAGCTTATGCCAAAAAATCAATATATGTGTTTATTTCATTAGTTCAATGAAGAGGATAAACATAATAATACAGACCTATTTAACGGTTTCCCCACAAATTAAATATTAGCACTTAAGCAGAAAAGATAAGCCAAATAGAGCCAAAAATCAATTGCTACTTCTTCCCTAATATATAACATTAATTACTCCTTTACCATGTACCTACAGCAGCACTGGAATTAAATACATAGTAAGATCTCCCTAATTTGGACTAATTGAGGAGAAAGGCAGACATGCATTTATACTAAATTATGCTAAAATTTAGACATGTCTTTAATTCAGTGGAACTGTTTTGAAGTACCTAAAGTAACTTTAACTGCAAACAGGTTGCCATATAAAAATTCCTGCTGAGATTGCTTTGAAGAACAAATATGAACCATTTGCAAGTTGTACAACAGCACCATTTGCACACACATAATTAATGAATCTCAAAGACATGGTGTTTGAGTAAGTTATCTTTGTCTCCAATATTTTTTAGTACTATTTGCCTTCTTAGAACAATATATTTAGTTACAGTTTATTCAAAAGGTAACCCTCCAGTTTTGAACAGTTCAAATGACCTGAAACTTAAGAAGTAACAGTGCCAAGGAGTGGCTTTAGCACCCCCCCCACCATAACCTCCATTAGCTCTATCCCAGACAAGCCATCACAAAAACCAAAGCAAAAAAAAAAAAAAAAAAACAATGTGGCTACCTGCTACGAAAATGAAGCAAATCCCTAAACGCTTCTTAGACAGAAATTCCACACCTACAATTGTATGCATATTTTGGCAGCTTATCTCTTCTAATAAAAAAAAAAAATAGGGCTGTAGGTAATGGGAGCATTAAAAATATGACAAAAATTATATATATATATATATATATATATATATGTGAAAAATAAAATATATTTTCTCAATCAAGTAGTGATATGCTTTTGTCTCTAAACTCACGTTGCTAAACTTCATCATTGATTCACATGGCCATAATAATGCTGTTCATTACTTTTAAAAATACAATTTCATTTTGAGGAAATCAGTTTTATTATTTTAATTTATCTGATTTTCACAAAAGAGATCACAAATGAGTTCCTGATTATATTTATAGGAAGAGCAACACAAAACCACAGGATATTTTTGCTAAGCTACGTGTTCATAGATGTTAGCTTCTGGAAAATTTTCTATAAATGTGATAGAATACATAAAATTTTGTAAGTCCATTAACATTCCCTTTGTTTTAATGGTACAAAATATGAGAAAATTAAATGAACTTCTTAGAAAAATAATATCAAATTAATTACATGTAAATAAAGTTGTAGCATTTAGTTCTAAGCTGTAACAACATGTTCTATCTAAAGTGATGCAGAGTCTAACAAGACTACACAATTATTACACTAGAAAATCATGATCTCAGCTTTGCGCAGTGGCAGTATCATAGCCAATGAGGTTTATCCGAGGCACGATTATTGCTAATTGAAAATCATGATCTCAGGTAGTTTCTCAAGCTAATTAAATACAATAAAATTATTGCTACTATTGAGAGAAAAATGGCTTTTAATATATGTCTTTAAAAATTATGACTAATGTTCCTCAAAGGATCTAAAAGCACAGTGTCTTTCCTATTCAATAATTAACATTTTAATCTATTCTAATTTTCAAGCCACTCCCAGGTTAAGACAACTGTATATAAAGAAATGACAATCCAAGGTTCATACCCTTTGTTAATAAAAACAAAATCTGAATCATATTGAAATTACTTCTTAGAATCATTCAGAAAATTCTACCCAAAGAAACAGTCAAGAAAAGCATACCAATCTCATAATATGCCTTAAACCCCACTATGAGAGACTAGTTAAACATAAGGATGAAAATGCTGTAGTAAAAGGATATATTAAGATTTTCTGTGAACTAACAAGACTCCTGAGTAAATCAGGCATATATAATGCTCATTTTGTTCAATGACTTCATATTTTTGTTTTTTTTCATTAAAATATATTTCACCTTCTCCCCTTTTCAAATGAACAAGTTGTTTAAAATTAACATTAGATGTCTTAAATATCTAGAGTTCACTGTTAATTTTCTAGTACTAATTTTCTAGTACTAAGTACTAATATATTTCCCTCATAGTATGCAAATTGGCTTTATCCTAGATTGAAATAATGGTTAAGAATTCCATGAGTGAGCACTGCTGTTGAGAATCACAAGAGCAAAGCTAGTTTAAAATAGTTCCCTAACTAGACAGCCTTTCACAAACAATAATGTTTTGCCATGATCAGTAAATACTGATAAGTGGCTATGATTGTCTTTGATTTTCTTGTCTTTAAAAGCATTCCTTAGTGATCACAACCACAGGCTTAGATAAATAGATAATCTGAAGGAAGGTAAGGATATATGGAACTTATCCAGGTAGTATTAAAGGCTTCATATATTAAAAATGTCCTGCTTTCATAATGACTACAAAATGTTACTTGTCCTAGGGTGATTTGATTACATATATGTTTAAATGCTTTAAAAAACTTAAATATTCCATAACTTGACTAAAATATAGGCAATTCAACATTTCAATTAAAGCTTGTATAGACATTTCTCCAAATACAACATACATATAGCCAATAGCTATACGAAAATATGCTCAACATGACTAATCATGAGGGAAGTGCAAATCAAAACCACAATGAGATATCACCTCACAACTCTTTGAATGGCTATTATCAAACTACAAAAGATAAGTGTTGGTGAAGATGTGGAGAAATTGGAACCCTTATACACTATTGGTAGAAATGTAAAATGGTGTAGCTGCTATAGAGAGCAGTACAGAGATTTCTGCAAATAATTAAAACTAAAACTACCATACAATCTAGGAATCCTACTTTGGTGTATACAACCAAAATAACTGAAATCAGAATCTCAAGGAAAAAGCTGCACTGTATCTTAGTACTGCAGTATTACTCACAAAATAGCCAAGAGAGGGAAAGAACCTAAACATCCATCAAAAGATGAATAAAGAAATGGGGCATATACATATAACAAAATGTTATTCAGCTTTAAAAAAAGAATAAAATCCTGCCATATGTAATAGCATGGATTAACCTAGGGAACATTATGCTAAGTGAAATAAGCAAGTCATAGAAAGATGAATACTGCATAATTATGAAGTATCTAAAATGTCAAGCTCATAGAAACAAAGTAGAATTGTGGTTGCTGGGGATTGAGGGAGGGTGAAGGCGGGAGTTGCTGTTCAATAGGGATAAAGCTTCAGTTATAGAACATGAATAAGTTCTAAAGATCTGAGGTACAAAATTCTAGCTATAGTTAATAATACTGTACTGTACGCTAAAACATTTTTGAGAGGGTAGAGCTTATGTTAAATGTGCTTATATCCAAAAAATTATAATGTACAAACTTAAATTATACTGATTCTGTAATTATTCAAAATTATTTGGATGCGACTGAAGAGATTTTTTTAAGTCTCAATACAAAAACTTCAATAATTGATTTTTGTCCTCAATGGCCCTATGGTCCTCACATTCATAATGAGTCCTCCAAATGTGATCTCTCCATATGCAAATGAAAAATCATATAACCACTGGTTTTAAATCTGATAGGTTAAATGAATTTGAGTGCTTAAACTGTCACTGCTAATTGACCAAATAATAATGAAACATCATAAAATACTGTCTGTAGAAACATAATGATGTATAATAAAGACATTTGTATTATTATTAAATGCGTTAGCATCAAGATACTAATTATCTAAGATAAAATGTCCATGGAACATTCTTAGATTTCCTTTAATACATGGAGTTTTATATGCAATTGTACTATAACTTCATTCCTTTACAACTGAGGGATGCTCATTAGCATAAATAAAGTAAACATGGCTATATTCTTTTCCCAATCTAATTTAGGCAATGTTCAGGCATCCCCTATTAATGTCTACTATCTCAGTGGATATATATAACATGTGCCAAGATGTTTGTAATTTGTAGGAAATATTAAGATATTATAAATGGGTAACATTGAATGATTTACATAGTGGTAACCATAAATCATAATAAATTTTTATAACTACTGTATCTCAAAATTCCAGTGAGAAAGATTGATTCCTAAAGTCAGCATCAATACTATTCATTCATTTATTCATTTATCCAGCAAATACTTATTAAACATCTACTATATGTGAGCCTAGGCACAAGCATACAGTGGTATATAAAACTTAAATGTCTACTCATATTTCTTAAATATGTAGTGATAATGTAAACTACTAATTATGGAAGTATCTCCAGAAGATATCTAACTTTTGTAATTTTCTTTAGCCATGGTAAATAGCTTGAGTGAATATATGCATATCACTTAGAGAATTCTTTTTGTTATTTGAAGTAGTTCTGTATTAAAGAATACTGTATCTTTGAATCAGCATCAACTGATGTGTTACATCTTGTTATAAGGAGTATGTGGAAAAGTAAAAATATGACACTTCTAGTAAGTGTACTATATATAAAACCAGGAAAAATAAAGCCATTAACAGTAGTGTTAAAAACCACCCAAATAATTTATGTAGCATTGTGTATACATATATGAATATCTAATAATGCCCAACTGTTGTTTTAGACATTTCATACAAATGTAAGAATTGTGATCTCCCTATATAAATACATATTTTCCCATGTGTATACAATTCCAGAAGTGATTCTAACTATATAGAAATAGTTTTCATATATTAGTTGAAATAGGCATTAAACTTCAATAAATAATTTTATGTTAAAATGAATGCAAGTATGACAATGGCAGGCAGGGGAAATCTATGATTTCTGTGTAGTAGCTGCAATATTTTTTCATTAACTGTTATTTTCTATTCTTTTAAAATTCTCTTTATCCTTCTATTTATGGAAATATAAAAACACAAATGAAAATGGGGAAACAGGGGTGTCTGGTTGGCTTAGTTGGTTGAGCACCTGACTCTTAATTTTAGCTCAGGTCATGATCCCAGGGTCGTGGGATTGAGCCCTGTGTCAGGCTCCATACTCAGCATGGAGTCTGCTTAAGATTCCCTCTCTCCCTCTCAGCCTCACTTCCCTACTTATGTTCTCTCTCTCCCTCAAAAACAAACAAACAAACAAATGGGGAAATGGATATAGATAGATAGATAGATAGATAGATAGATATATCACTCACACAATTATTTACATATATATGTATATATCACACAAAACAGCAAAAGAGGAAAGTCTAATAAGAACTACAACAGTGATAGTAGTACTAGTTGTAGTAGTAACCACGATCACAATCATTAAATCACCAGCAAAATCAACTTTTATTAAATACCTCTTCTGTCACCTTATATAATATGTATTGCCACTATCATTTTATGAAGGATGAAACTAAGGAATGGAAAAGTTGAGTAATCTTCCCAAGATCATATAGCAAATAATTAAAAGATGCTCAACCTCATCAGTAATCATGGAAATGCACATGAAAACAATGAAATAGTATTTCACAGTCATCAAATTGTAAGTGACAAAAATGTTTTATAATGCCAAGTATGGATGAGGAGGCAGAGAAATAAGAATTTGTGCCAACAGTGGTGGTAAAAATTAGGATAAAAAATATAAAATATTTATTACCATCTAATATATTTAAGGTGTCTTATCATAGGTATAACCCAGTCTTTCCATTTATAGGTCAAACAGCCAAGGGGACAAGGATGTTCACTGCAGCAATATTTACAACAGTACAAAAACTGGAAACAATTGACATTCCAGGGGTTACAAAATGGATAAACAGATTGTGGTGTGTTCATACAATGGAATACAACCCAGCATTTCAGTGACTATAACACAGCTAAATATTTCAACAAGGATAGATCCCAATTACAATGTTGAATGGAAAAATAAACATGGTGGAAAATGTTGCATGCAGTGTAATAGCATTCATCTAAATTAAAAATGAAACACAAAATAATCTTATGTATTGTTTATAGAGTGTGTGTGTGTATATATATATATATATATATATATATATATATATATTTATTTATCAAAATTATAATAACATGGAGTAGATACTCAGCAGATTAATGACAGTGCTTTACTTGGGGGAAGAAAATGATACTGGAACAAGTAGAAGCCTGGAAACCTCAATTTTATATCTAATGTTTTATTTCTTTAAAAGCAAACATCTGTAGTAAATATGACTAAATGTTAACATTTTTTTTCATTCTGAGAGGCTGGTACAAGGAGGTTTCCTATATTAGCCTATGCAGATTTTCATTTTTCAAGTAGATTACACACACATACATACACACACACACACAACTTTTTACAGTTTATAAACTATTAGTCTTGACAATCCATGGACCAAGGGTATATAGGAATCAGAAACAATAGGGGAGAAAATAATAAAAACTACAGGTGAAGATTAGTCAGATAGGTCAGCAAGCACAATTTTGTTTTCAATTGTTTTTTGAATCTATTTTGTGAGGAATAGCACATTTGTTTACCAAACCTTGAGAGGGAAAGCTGATGCAATATGCAGTATGAGATTGAATTTCCTTCTCTTATATGCTGCATATTGCAGCTGTGAAGCTTCCCCTCTCTGCGCTACCTCCAGCTGTGCAATAAGGCATCCCACAGAAAGGTAGATTTCATTCTGACACTAGCATAGTACCTGTAGCCATCAGAATGGCATTACCAAGAGTGTTTGCAAAGTTTAGAACACATTAAACAAGACTAATGGTTCTAATGGTGGGAAACACACACACACACACACACACACACACACACTCTCTCTCTCTCACACACACACACACATACACACACACACACACACACACACACACACACACACACACACACTTTGTAATGATTCCCTAATTAAGGAACAAATCTTACTGGTCATAGTTTAGACAAGAATCCCTCAAACCAGGAAGTACGTGTTACTGCATAACTAATATACTTGTACACCTGTTCATTAAGCCAATTAATGAACACTACTAAATGTCACCAAAACACTATGTTTAACAATGTGTATAGCTAATGCTGTATATTTTCAGTTGGGTTTCAATAGCTCAGCAGGAAAGGTTTATTTTAAGGAGGACAAATAAGGTTGTCTTAGAGGTTTCAGGGAGAATCTCTCTTGTTTGAAGTGGGATTTTAAAGCACAAAAATGGAACTATAGTTCTTACCTAAACCTAGTATTTGACAAATGAGGTGGTGGAAGTTATTCCTGTTAACCTTTTTGTTTTTCCTTCCCCTCCCCCATGGTCTTCTGTTAAGTTTCTCAGGATCCACATAAGAGTGAAAACATATGGTACCTGTCTTTCTCTGTATGACTTATTTTACTTAGCATAACACTCCCCAATTCCATCCGTGTTGCTACAAAAGGCCATATTTCATTCTTTCTCATTGCCAAGTAGTATTCCATTGTGTATATAAACCACAATTTCTTTCTCCATTCATCAGTTGGTGGACATTTACGCTTTTTCCATAATTTGGCTATTGAAAGTGCTGCTATAAACATTGGGGTACAAGAACTGGACAGCAACATGCAGAAGGATGAAACTAGACCACTTTCTTACACCATTCACAAAAATAAACTCAAAATGGATAAAGGACCTGAATGTGAGACAGGAAACCATCCAAACCCTAGAGGAGAAAGCAGGAAAAAACCTCTCTGACCTCAGCCTCAGCAATTTCTTACTTGACACATTTCCAAAGGCAAGGGAATTAAAAGCAAAAATGAACTATTGGGACCTCATGAAGATAAAAAGCTTCTCCACTGCAAAGGAAAAAACAAAACTAAAAGGCAAGCGACAGAATGGGAAAAGATATTTGCAAATGACATATGGGACAAAGGGCTAGTATCCAAAATCTATAAAGAGCTCACTAAATTCCTGTTAACCTTTAACTTCTGTGAAGTACCCGATTCAACTATCCTTAATTCCTTTACTTGTGGGTTAGCTATGAGTCTGTAAGTATGGACTGATGTTTTTCTGGTCATCCCACACTCAGAAAATGCCCTGTTATGCAAATCTCATCATTCATGCCACAAATCAGTGAGTCCAGCAATAAACCCCAAGAGCTAAGTGTGTCAATGATGAGTGCTAAAAAATCACAACAGTAGGAATCCTAATAAAGACAGTACAGGTAGGCTAATAGGGCATTTCTGCTGAGAACACAGTTTGGATATTCATCATATCTAGGTTTTTCTTTTTCAATGTAGTCCATCTCAGACTGGCACAAGTCCTTCACACAATTTAGTTTAATGCAAAGGGCAGTTAACCTTGTGAGCAAGACTGAACAAAATAACACCCTGAAGTATCTGTAGCCAGGGTCTCAACTTGACAATGTAGGATTTTTCAGTCTGGGTTTTAGTTATATCTGAGCATGTCTTGAAAGTCAGTATTGTAGATATCACCAAGAATTTATTCATATGAAGGATCATTGGGAAACTATGTATCCTAAAAGAAACTTCTCATCTCCTGGATATTTCCACTTTGTTGTATAGTAAACTCTTTAAATTTAGCACATCCTATACCAATTTCCTTATCTTACTCTCCAACTCTTACTCTCCTACTGTAGTCTTTTCCATCTCAACAAAAGGAAATTCAATCCTTCAAGCAAAATACATATATACACACACAATCATTGACTTTTCCCTCTTACAGGCTATATCCCATTCTTTGGCAAATCCAGTATCTAATCACTCTCATCACCTACACTTCCACCTAACTAAGGATTTCAAGTCACCATCGCTTCCAGCCTGGGTTACTGGTGTAGCCTAATAACCATTATCCATTCTGCCTTTGTCCTTCTTCATTCTATCCTGTTAATTCATTAATTAATGTTATTCCACTGTTCGAGACCCTTCAATGGCTTCCTGTCTTATTCGGAGTAAAAACCAATGTCTTTAAAATAGCTTAAAATGTCCTACTTCATATTTCATGTCCCTTCCATAACTACTCTGATCTTATCTCTTACAACTTTCCCCTCATTAACTCAGCTCTAGCCACATAAGCTTCCTTGCTGTTCTTCAAATATGCCAGAACAATTCTCACAGCAGTCTTTGCATTTGATATTGTCATCTCCATATATTCCCTCACTACTTTCCGATCAGATTCAATGTCACTTTCTCATAGAAATCATTCTTTTTTTTGAGAGAGAGAGAGAGAGAGAGAGAGAGAGAAAGGGTGCGAGTGAGGTGCAGAGAGAGATGGGGGGGGGGCAGGGAGAGAGAGAGACAGAAGCAGGGCTCACCTGAAGTGATTTTGAGCTCACCCAAAGTGGGGCTGTGCACACCCAAAGCAGGGTTCATGTTCACCCCATGTGGGGCTCAGGCTTACCCGATGTGGGACTCAAACTCACGAACCACGATATCATGACCTGAGCTGAAGTCAGATGCTTAACCAGCTAAGCCAACCAAGCACCCATATAAATCATTCCTGATGATGTGGTTCAAATAACCCCTCCCTCTTGTCACATATTTTCCCCTTTGCCTGCTTCATTTTTCTCCAAAGCAATTATCACCATCTGACATAATATGTATTATTTATTTTATTGTCTATACTTTTTACTTTGATGTGAACTCTATTAAAAAGAGGTATTTGTCACTGTTTTGTTCACTGTTATATACTAGCATGTAGAATCATGCCTGGAAAAAAATAGGCACTCCAATTATTTTAGAATTTATACAACATATATATTCTTATTTGTGAACAAGGAATTATATATAAGGATATATATTCCAGTACTGTTAATAGCAAAATATTATAAATGTTCATCTATTGCAGACAGATTTAATAAATTATGGTACACTGGGTATTGCTTTTAATAGCAAAAGATTTGAAATGACCAAAAAGTTCATTAACAGAAGAATGATTAAACTATGGTATGTCCAGCCAATGTACCACTATGCTGCTATATACAAGACTAAAGAAGATCTTTATAAAATTATATGGAATGTTCTTTAATAAATATTATTCAATTAAATATTGTAAAATGTGTAGTATTACCATTGATGGAAAAAAAGAGGGAAGAATATATGTATTTGCTGGTATATGCATAAAATGTTTCTGGGAAGAAACACAAGGAATCTATTATATTAGTTACTTCTAGAGAAGGGACTGAGTAGCTGGGGAGACAGAGATGAGAGGAAGAAAATTCCCTCTATACAATTTTTGTGCCTCTTTAAACTTTGAATCATGTGAATATATTATCAATTCAAAAATGAATAGAAAAACAGAAAAGGAACAAAATGATTTCTCCACTACAAAGTCTCTAATATATGAGTGCATAAGACAAAAATGCTTTGTGATACAAGTAGGGGAGAAAAGTACTCTGTGCACTTGAGGTTGCAGCATAAAAATGAAGCCCAGGCTTCAAGTGGCACAATTAATAAATCAGAGGAAGAATGAGGTGACACATACTAAATAGTGGCCTAGAACTAGATGCCTATATGCATTTCAGAATGTATTAGCGAAATTCAAATAAGCAAAATTTAAATAACATAATTATGTGCTATGTGAGTGGGGGCCTTAAGGGTTCATTGCATTCAGCATGACTAATGAATTCAATCTTCACAATTATATTGTCTTTGATACACATATTTCTTTTTTTTTTAATTTTTTTTTAACGTTTATTTATTTGTGAGACAGAGAGAGACAGAGCATGAACGGGGGAGGGTCAGAGAGAGGGAGACACAGAATCTGAAACAGGCTCCAGGCTCTGAGCTGTCAGCACAGAGCCCGAAGGGGGGTCTCGAACTCACGGACCGGGAGATCATGACCTGAGCCGAAGTCAGCCGCTTAACCGACTGAGCCACCCAGGCGCCCCAATACACATATTTCTTATCACTGGTTTCAACATATTCATTTCTTATTCACCACTTGTAATTTATAAAATAAAGTAAAATTGCAATAAAAACATTAAAACTTCTGCACAAATATTTTCTGTGTAGACAAAAATCAACGCTAACAGACAGATCTATTAGTTGGTATGTGGCATTATAAGGTCTGTAAAAATGGATGAATTCACTGTTAAAAAAGGCAATTTAAGAGTTTCAATGAATTATAATCTCTGCTAAGAATACTTTGAAAGTTAAACATATAAAACTTAAGGACCACTTAGGCACTATATATACAAGTAAGCCTCCCCTGAACAATTCCCAAACCAGTTAAAGAAAACTAGAGAGGACTAGTTCTTTCAAGACCAATAATTTAGATGTATTATTCATACAATAGTTTTGTGAATTTTATTTCTATCACCAGAGTCATATGACCTGATGAAATAAATTGAAGATGACACAAAGAAATGGAAAGACACTCCATCCTCATGGATTACAAGAATAAATATTATTAAAATATCCATACTACTCAAAGCAATCTACAAATTAAATGCAATCCCTTTCAAAATACTAACAGCACACTTTTCACAGAGCTAGAACAAATGATCCCAAAATTTGTATGAAATACCAAAATTTGGCTACCCCAAGTAGCCAGCGTGACCTTGAAAATGAAAAAGCAAAGTTGGAGGTATCACAATTCAGGACTTCAAGTTTTATTACAATTCTGTGGTAATCAAGACAGTATGGTACTGACCCAAAAACAGACACATAGATCAATAGAGCAGAGTAGAAAACACAGAAATGAAGCTACAACTAATATGTTCAATTAATCTTTGACAAAGGAGGAAAGAAGATCCAATGGGGAAAATGTAGTCCCTTCAACAAATAGCTTTAGGAAAAAATAAACAGAATAATGATAACCTGAGGTCAAGATGTAAGCTGTTAGTCAAAGTAAATTAAGTCAACTGATATGAAATCTATTCAATAGGTACACTTAGTTTCATGTTGCATCATTGATAACAACTGGTGTGTAGGTGTGTTTGTATCATTAAGTATATCATAGGTGGCTTCATTTTAACAATGATGTTCCATGAACTATTTTATTCTACTAAATGTCAGAAACAGTTTGGGTTATAAGCTTTTAAGAACTTAAAAAAAAAGTTCTTGGATGAGAGCCCAGGTATGAGAAACTGTCTTCTGTAAAAACTATCTTTTAGTAATACTATTATCAGTGCTCTCTAACATATTTAACATAACTGCAAAAGATACAGATTAAAACAAGAACATAAACCTAGTCATTTATTTTAGAATAATTGGCAATTGCCTATTGTGTACCTTTTATTAATTTTTGAGCCTAAGAAGCAGATATTAGAGGGCCCTGCATTGTTCATAAAGGCATATATAAGACGAAAACAGTGTTTAAGTTTAAACACTAAATCTCAGGGCAAAGCAAATCTCAACTGTAGATTGTACCCTCAATGTATGGCCCCAATTTTCTGTGAAATCTGTAGAATGCAGATAGAGCAATTACCATATAAAGTAAACCATCTCATAAAGATTAGAATGGAATGTGCACTATGTTTTAAAAATGTCTGAAATCTCTTGAATTGTTTTCAAGGTTTTACCAGAAATTGAAATGAGAAAAGCAATAGCCTAAGTAAGAAGCAGCTGCTAATAGTCACAGACACCAAATAAATTTGACTGGATCAAGACAGCAACACGCTGGCTCTTTTTTCCAGCCAACTACTTCAAACCTGTAGTGCTCACCATTAGGTTGGGCTTTACTTCACCTCAGCCACTTCAGTCTCAACGCTGTGGGGTCTAATTGTTGATTTCCTCATAGCAGCCACCAAAATGTGCCTCTGTTTTTAGGCTACAGTGGTTTGGATCTGAATGTAAGCACTGGTTATAACAACAGAGAGGGAGCAGGAAGTCGGTACATAAAATTGGGAACAGAAGTGTGATTAAGAAATATAATCAAATTAAAAGTTTCAAATTAGGGGTGCCTCGGTGGCTCAGTAGGTAGAGGATCTCAAGGTCGTGAGTTTGATTTGACTGTTGGGTGTAAAGATTAAAGCTTCAAATTGGCTAATAAGAAAAGATAGATTCCTATTTCTTACTGGAAAAATTGTACTAAAATATCAGATAAAAAACATGAACTCCAAAGGTGGGCATGATAATTTATGAAGAAGAAAGAATCACTAATATATCTAGCTTTCCACTTAGAATTCAAGGAAATAAATCTGATAAGATTATTTAAAAAGGCAGAGATTGCATCTGATACCCAGTGTAGAGCTTTGAAAACCAAGGCATACAATAGGAGTAAGTAAATATAGAAAATAAAATGGTTATACTTATTTAAAATCACCCTTTATGTTCTGCTTCCAAAATATATGCATTTTTCATTGACTATGGGTATGACATGAGTTACCATACATAATGTTATTCTGTGTGCCTAATATAGATGAAAAGATTACAGGTTCTAATTTTAAGTGACTTTTGCCTATTGTCTATCCAGGACAAGTCTACCTAAACACAGGAAAGGTATAACAGGACTCCTGAATGATGGTAAAATACTCCAAGCTCACCTCCCTTCACAGCTTTGATGACAAACATTTATCTATCCATTAAGGACTAAATAGGGGCACCTGGGTGTCTCAGTTGGTTAAGCGTCCCACTTTGGCTCAGGTTGTGATCTCATGGTTTGTGAGTTTGAGCCCCACATCAGAATCTGTGCTGACAGCTCAGAGCCTGGAGCCTGCTTTGGATTCTGTGTCTCCCTGTCTCTTTGACCCTCCCCTGGTTTCCCTCTCTCTCTGTCTCTCTCTCTCCCTCCCTCAAAAATAAGTAAAACATTTTTAAAAATTAAAAAAATAAAAAGAACCAAATAAAGTGTCACTTTCTCTATAAAATCTTCTCAAATTACCACTACATTTTTTGTGTACCTATATCAGCAATATGGTATTTTCTGAACACTAACCCACTCAATTAAGGTTCACGTATGCATCTTATTGCCTTCTCTAAGTTTCAGATTCACAGGGAAGATAACATACTTGGTACAACTTTGTCCCCCATATCCATCCCACCCCCATAGTATCTAAAAAATGATGCTCAAGAATGTGAATATGCTACGTAAAATATTAGAATGGAAAAAATGATGACGGTGCAGGGAAAGAAATGTGAAAATTTTGATTATCTGTCTTCAAGATGTAACTAAAACCTGAACAGTTAGTGAACAGTGAGAAAGAATTCAGGTCAGAAGATTTGGGAGGATGCCCGAAGTCATGGACACAGAGAAGAAAGAACAGCCAATTAAGAGAACATAAAGAAAAAAAAAATGTGAGAAACGGGATAACATTGTCCCTACAGTGAGAATGGAAAATGTTTCAGTAAGAGGAAGTAATCAGCAGTGTCAGACACAGAAGGAAGGTTAAGCATAGTCTAAATCATGGGGGAAAAAAAAAGAAGAAAAAAATAGGCAATTTGAGACCATATAGAGCAATTTTAACAGAGCAATGGCAACAGAAGCCATATTACAGTATGTGAGGAAGAAGTGAATGGAAATAGTGAATAACGACCACTCACTTGAGAAGTTTTTTTTTTTTAATGTTTATTTTTGAAAGACAGAGTGTGAGTAGGGAAGGGGCAGAGAGAGAGAGAGGCAGAATCCAAAGCAAGCTCCAGGCTCTGAGCTATCAGCACAGAGCTCGACACGGGGCTCAAACCCACAAACTGTGAGATCATGACCTGAGCTGCAGTTGGACGCTCAACAGACTAAGCCACAAGAAGTTTAGTAGGGAAAATAACAATATAGTATAAAGGAGACAGGAACAAAGTGATTGAATCTCAAATCTGTATAAGTTTGCGTATTACAAGAAGGTACCTGATTGTCAAGTTCAAGAGCAGCTTTTATGCCCAGAATGATTTCAGAACAAACCCAGCATACAATGATTTACTGGACAAGATCAATGGAAACTGTGCAAAAGAGATTATACTGTTCAGTGATCCATGTTGCATCAATATCTATAATGGAATGAGACAAGGTGACACAATGGCCTAAAGCTTCCTGGAATTGCTCATTAACAAAATCAACCAGGAAAAGAGAATCCACAAACAGTAAGCAAGTAGCATACTGTCTTTTTACTGATAAGAAAATAGTATTTTCCAGTGTCATAGGAAAAAAGAAGTAGTATATAGCAATACCAATAGAACTAGGCTGAAAATTATTGTTGAGAGAACCAAAAAATGTTCATACAACAAGCATGGTCTCCATAAGGCCCTGTCAACATCTATGACACAAAAACACAAGTCAATGTATTTGAGCCAACAAATGAATATTGGTATATTCAACATAAATGTTCCAGAAAGAGCACCCTATGCCATTTTTATTGGAATATAAAAGTTATTGGATAACAAACTGTTCATGAAGATTAGAACACTAATTTTGTCATATCAGGACTAACCTAAAATATAAAATGTTTATACAACATTAGCTGAATTAAAAAAAAAACAAAACACTAGTTTTCATCCAATTACCTTCGGTGTCCTAAAAGTGTGATATCTGACAATATACAGACCTAATGGTAGCTACTACAGCTTCCCTCTACACCCAATACAGATGGACTAGCTAAGTGGCCTAACAAGACAGCAGGTGGCTTTCTAAAATTAGTGTCTGCATTTGTAGTTTATTCAGAAAATACTCAGATGAAAAAGAAATTTGCAGGGTCAATTTCAGGACAAAAGCATGCTACCTCATACAATTTCAATGCAATGCAACTAAAGAAATAGTTAAGCTCCAAGTGAGGGGGCAAGGTGCCATCCTAGGAAGTGATGGAATTTCAGGTAACAGTGACCTTAAGAAACCTATGATAGTCAACATAATTGCCAGATTAACATTTTAATTTTTTGTGTTTTAAATGTTATTTAAAAGGCAATTGCCTATAAATATAAATCCCATGTCTCTGTATGCCATGCATGAATTATCATTTAGTAATAACACCCAAAGAAAAGGAAACTGACTTTAGTTTCTAATATCAGTTATTAATAATAATGTTGATTATTATATTATCTCTTATTTAATGAATGCCTTAGAATATATATCTTTGTCCCCTAATTATGATAATAATTCTTCAAGGTAAATATCTTATTCTTACTGTAAAAAACTTAGGCTCTGAGCAGTGTCTATAATATGTACTAAACCTGGATACAAACATGGATCAGTAAAGTTTTTCAATAGGAAATAGAATAATCCTATGTATCATGTCATTAAGTGAACTAACAGGTATAAAACATAAAGCAGAGTGACCAGCACTCAATAAGAACCTCCAACAAACACCAATTCCCATTCAATGGCCCCCAATAATCATTCTACAAAAACTCTACAACATACAGTCTAACCAAGTGAGCTATACAAAGAGAACGGGGTTTGGTAATGTTATAGGCAAATATATCAGACATACCAAACTCCATCACTAAAGATGATAAAGGAAAAATTGGTTCAACAAAAAGAAAAAAAAATGAATCAATGAGAATATCCACTGATATATTTAATGGTAATTGAAGCATGATGCAATGACTTCACTGTTTCTCAAAGGCAAGGATAATTTTTCACTGGCAGTTTTCTGGGGTAACCTTCTAATTCATATGGTCCTTATCAGTTTGAAATTAAAGAGTATCAGTATGAATTTTGCTTAAGTGATTCTAGTAATTAATAATCCACAGTAAAAACATACTCAAAAGATAACATAAAACCTAGCCTTCTGTACAAAGTGGAATGAAATATTTCTAGCATAAAATACCTTTGGGAATAAGTTACCTCTTGGCAAAACAGAGAGTATCAAAATAATATTAAAAAACCTGTCAAATACAATAATAAAGAAGACATTACATTTCCAGAAGTTATTAAATGCTGGAGTTTGCCACAAAAAAAAATGCTCTTACAGCTACATCCTTGGTATGTGGCCACATTAAAACCTTTTAAAGCATGTAATCAATGGGACTAAAATGCATAAATGCACATAATAAAATAAAACTATTTTGAACTGACCACTTGAAAGATGAGAGCATCATTCTATTAAAGGGGACATGAATCAAGAAGTACATGTTCTTTGCTCTCTTTACTCCTTCCTAAAAATTTAAAATCTGAAATTCTATAACACCAGATACGAGTGATCTTGCTATCTTCCAAATCCATATTAATATATGTGTGTTACATATATTTCCATAATATCATATACACCCATATAGGAAACTACTGAATGTATTAGATTATCAACATTGTTTGTTCTGGAAACTTTCTCTTCAATGACTTCAAAGACCAGAAACTTCCCTGATAATCAATCCTATGCTTCTGACTAGACTTCGGTTTCCCACGTTGTATTCTTTTCTTAAATATTAGTGACTCCAGGGTCCCCATGCTCTCATCTTTTTAGTTTATATTTTCATCCTGTGTGGATGATCCCCTACCCTGGCTTTGACCATTAATCTACATGCTTTTGTTTCTTGAATCTGTATCTCCAGTCCAGGTTTTTGCCTTGAGTTGTAGGCTCATAAATCCAATTTCTTACCTCTTCCACAGGACCTTTAAATAATTTTTTTAAGTTTATTTATTTTTGAGACAGAGAGAGAGCATGAACGGGGAGGGGCAGAGAGAGAGGGAGACACAGAATCGGAAGCAGGCTCCAGGCTCTGAGCCATCAGCCCAGAGCCCGACGCGGGGCTCGAACTCATGGACCGTGAGATCGTGACTTGAGCTGAAGTTGGACGCTTAACCGACTGAGCCACCCAGGCGCCCCAGGACCTTTAAATAAAGATGTTCCAACATGATCTCACAACTAGTAATGTGAAAAGTGGTTTGTTCCCTACACTGGTTGATGGTTGGTGGGTGATGGGTATTGAGGAGGGCACCTTTTGGGATGAGCACTGGGTGTTGTATGGAAACCAATTTGACAATAAATTTCATATATTGAAAAAAAAAATTTTTAAAAAGGGGCACCTGGGTGGCTCGGTCGGTTAAGTGTCCGACTTCGGCTCAGGTAATGATCTTGCAGTTTGTGAGTCGAGCCCCGCGTCAGGCTCTGTGCTGACAGCTTGGAGCCTGGAACCTGTTTCAGAAAATGTGTCTCCCTTTCTCTCTGCCCCTCCCCTGCTCATGTTCTGTCTCGTTCTATCTCTGAAAAATAAATGTTAATTTTTTTAATTAAAAAAAATAAAATATATAAAGGCATGTTGAGCAAAGAAAGAGGTAAATGCATGGGGCAAATATAAATAAATAATGACTTCATAAACAATTGCAACCATACTAGTTTTGCTAATGATGTGCAGATTGTTCAACCCAGCAATTTCACTCCCAGGAATATACTTTCAAATAATTTTTGCACAAGACTAGACTATCATTTCTAAACCCACTGGGTAGCTCCTCCTGGATGCTGATAACTAGCAACCCAAACATATGGTTTCTCAAATCCATTCATCATCTTCCTCTGGATCTGCTCTTCCTCTTTCTTTCTTTCCCTATCCTAGTTACTCTGTTAAAAGTATCACCATTTTTGCAACCACATAGTCTTAAAAATCTAGTCATATCTACTTCTTCCCTATACCCTATTATACAACAATAATAAGTTCCCTAGTTCAAGACATTCTAATTTAAAGGTGCCATTCTCATTCAGGTCCTCTGGCCCTCTCACTAAACATACTTAAAAACTTTGCTTATGTCAGGCCTCATAACCTAGTTCAAATATCTAACATTATTTTCTGTCATTTCCTCTGAAGGTAACCCTCTCTGTCTCCAACATGAATTCTGCAGTCTAGCCACCTAGATTAGTTGTTACACACCTGCTATTGCATGGGGAAAATGACACTATAAGCCCCAGGTTTTTCAGTATACAATTTGCTCTGCTGAAAATATCTCTCCCTCTCACCAACTATGTTATTAAAAGCCTGAATCCCACCCATGTTAAAAGCCCAGCTAAATTACTCCACTTATATCATGCCTTCTGCTATCTGCCCAACCTCTCCTTCCTTTATCCCTTTAAAACTAGCACATTGAAATTTGAGAGAGGAGTCAAGATGGCAGAGAAGTAGGGGGACCGGAATTTTCCTCGTCCCCCAAATACAACAGTATTGAGGTCAGAATACTTGGAATTCCAGGTATACAGGCTTCAGAGTGACAGAAAAATCTCCTCAGGGAGAAAGAGACAGCTTGGCAGCACAGTGGTGCATATATGCAAATTGGGAGAGATAAATGGGTGGCAAAGGCATGGAGGGGGGAACCCCTTCCGGGGAGAAACAAAATGAAGAGAAACAGAGGTTATGGAAGTACATAATTGTATTTGGACAAGAGAAAAACCTCTCTGGAACACAGACTGGGGAACAAGAAATACAGAAAGGGCCAGCCTCTACGAATAGCCTTAAGTGCTAAAGATTGGCCATTTCAGGGTTGTGAGACTTTCTCTGGACCAGAGCAGCAGTGTGTGTGCTCCTGAGAGGGAGTCAAGGTGGCCCTGGTGCAGAGTACCTATCTTAGGGGCACACAGGGAGAGAATAGTCCCCTCCTTTGAGCACTGTGGGAAGAGGGTGTATAGTCCTCCCAAGGACAAAATATCCTGCAGGTGCCAGCCAGAGGCCCTTTGTCAACTGGGCAGAGTGGCACTACCCCAAAACCAGGGCCCTGGCTTAGCAGGATCATTTAAGACATTGGGTTTTGAATCTCACCTGAGCACCTAGGAGGAGGGAGAAATATGGAGCAGGGCAAGCTGACCGCCCGCACTACTCTATGGGGGCTACCTAAACATCATGGTGGTTTGAGACACCAGGTCCAGGGAGGAGACATTGGGGTGTCACCATTTATCTCCCATCACCAAGGCAATGGGGTTTCAAAGAACAAGACAGTGGCCCCCAGTGGAGGCAGGACCCACTTACAACAAACCCTGCCTCTCCATGCCTGGTAACTGCTTATGTACCTGAGACTGACAATGATGGAACCATACAGCCTCTCCTAAAGACCAGCACAGCCACCAGTCTCAGGCACCAACAGACTACTGTCCTCTGGTTTTGTATCTTAGTCTTTTATTTTACTTTAATTATTTAATTATTATTATTTTTCTCTTTTATTTCCTTCTCTTTACCCTTCTTTTGCTTTCTACTCTCCTCTTTTCTTCTTCCCCCTTTAGAATCACCCTAATAGTTTCTGATTTGATTTTTGGTCAATTCTTTATATATATATACACACACACATACATACATATATACATATATATTTTTCTTTCTTTCTTTCTTTCTTTCTTTCTTTCTTTCTTTCTTCTTTCTTTCTTTCCTTCTTTCTTTCTTTCCTTCTTTCTTTCTTTCCTTCTTGCTGTGTTCTAGTTGTTTAATCAGGCATTTTTATTCTATTCTTCTTATACCTTTTCTGCATTTCCTTCTTTATTTTCCTCTCTCTCTCTGGATTAAGCCTTATAGTTTCTTTGATTCTCTGCCTAGTCTTTTTATTCAGCCCCTGTCATTTCTCTATTTATATGGGATAAGAATTCTTCCCCAACCCACTTTTTCCTTTTATCCAAGGTTACATCAATGAACAAATCAAAGCAAACTTGGAGGAAGGTCCAGTCCACCACTACAAGCAGTGAGATAAAGCAACCAAAGACGCAACAGAGTACATGCAATGCACTCCAAAAGCACTTCCTGTAGTTCCAGGCCCTGGAAAGTATATGACCTCTTTTTTAATATAGTACTTGCAGGCCAGGGCACCAGAGTGGCTCAGTCGGTTGAGTGTCTGAATTCAGCTCAGGTCATGATCTCACAGTTGGTGGGTTCGAGCCCCATGTCAGGCTCTGTGCTGACAGCTCAGAGCCTGTACCCTGCTTTGGATTCTGTGTCTCCCTCTCTCTACCCATCCCTCACTCACACTCTGTCTCTCAAAAATGTGTAAATGTTAAAAAAATTAAACATACACACACACACACACACACACACACACACACACACACTTGCAGGTGCAGGACACATAACAAGCTATTAAAACATGTAAAAGACAGAAACCTAACCAAAATGAAGAAATGGAAGAATTCTCCTCAAAAGAAATTCCAGGAAAAAATGATACCCAGAGAATGGATCAAAAGATATATAAACAAAATATCTGAACTAGAATTTATAATAATAGTCATAAGACTAATAGCTGGGCTTGCAAAAAGCATAGAAGACAAAAGAGAATCTGTTGCTGCAGAGATCAAGGACCTAAGAAATAGTCACGATGAATTACAAAATGTTGTAAATGAGATGCAAAATAAACTAGATGCAGTGACAGCAAGGATGGAAGAAGCAGAGGAGAGAATAGGTGAAATAGAAGATAAAATTATATAAAATGATGAAGCTGAGAAAAACAGGGAAAGGAAATTACTAGACCACAGGGGGAGAATTAGAGACATAAGTGATTCAATGAAACAAAATAATATCTGTACCATAGGAGTTCCAGAAGAAGAGAGAGAGAAAGGAGCAGAAGGTTTATTTGAACGAATAATAGCTGATAATTTCCCTAATCTGGGGAAGGATGCAGACATCCAAGTCCAGGAGGCACAGAAAAGTCCCTTCAAAATCAACAAAAACAGGTGAATACCACAATGTATCATAGTGATACTGGCAAAATGCAAAGATAGAGATTTCTGAAAGCAACTGGGACAAATGGGCCTTAATCTACCAGGGTAGACACCTAAGGGTAGTAGCAGACCTGTCCACTGAAACTTGGCAGGCCAGAAGAGAGTGGCAGGAAATAGTCAATGGGCTGAATAGGAAAAATGTGCAGTCAAGAATCCTTTGTCCAGCAAGGCTGTCATTCAGAGTAGAAGGAGAGATAAAGGCTTTCCCAGACAAACAAAAATAAAGGAGTTCATGACCACTAAACCAGCCCTGCAGGAGACCCTAAGGGGAACTCTATGAGTGCAATGCTGCAAAGACTACAAAGGACCAGAGACATCACCACAAGCATGAAACCAACAGATAACACAATGACACTAAATCCATATCTTTCAATAATCACTCTGAATGTAAATGGACTGAATGCTCCAATCAAAAGACATAGGGTACCAGAATGGATTAAAAAAAAAAAAACAAGATTCATCTATATGCTGCCTACACGAGACTCATTTTAGACCTGAGGACACCTACAGATTGATAGTGAGGGGATGGAGAACAATCTATCATGCTAATGGATATCAAAAATAGCTGGAGTAGCCACACTTATATCAGACAAACTAGATTTTATTTATGTTTTATTTTTATTTCATTTGTTTTTGAGAGAGACAGAGAGAGAGAGAGAGAGAGAGAGAGAGAGACTAGGGGAGGGGCAGAGAGAGAAGGAGACACAGAATCCCAAGCAGGCTCCAGGCTCTGAGCAGTCAGCACAGCACCCTGTGCGGGGCTCGGACCCATGAACCATGAGATAATGACCTGAGCCGAAGTCGGGCTCTCAACCAACTGAGCCACCCAGGCGCCCCAGACAAACTAGATTTTAAAACAAATACCATAACAAGAGATGAAGAAGGACATTACATCAAAATTAAAGGGTATATCCATCAAGAAGAGCTCAGACCATGATCTCTCAGTTTGTGAGTTCGAGCCCTGCGTTAGGCTCTGTGCTGACAGCTCAGAGCCTGGAGCCTGCTTCAGATTCTGTACCTCCCTCTCTCTCTACCCCTCCCCACTCATGTTCTGTCTCCCTCTTTACCAAAAATAAATAAATATTAAAAATTAAAAAAAAAGAAATAAGCTATGGAAATGAAGCAACCTGTGGTTTTCATTTTCCTTCTTGTAGGTAAACTATCGAGCTAATTATAGAAGTCCTGCATTATTTTTAAAAATATTTTCAGCTATTTGATAGGAACTCCCATCTAATTCAATGGTTATGGTAGATATATCCCCTAAGCCATTAAAATGTCTTTGGAGGACAGGGGACTATAAAACAGGAAGCAAAGCAGTTCTGTATCACTAAGACAATTACAATACCACCAAGATGCCAAAGAAAGAGACATTATCTGAAATGTTAAACCTAAGAATGTATATATGTCTCTAGGTATATTTAGGAATACTTCAAATTCCAGATTCTGCAAGCATCTGCTAAACATACCCCCAAATCCACCAGGCCAGCAGCTGTGTGATCTATTCACATCTTGCCAATACAACCTGGAAAAATCCAGATTGTACAGCTTTGTTCATAAAAGAAAATAAATAAAAGTCTCTACTGAATTTCTACCCTACCTGTATCATAAAAGTTAACAACCCTGCCAAAGGAGATTGTGCAATTAAGAATCAAATCTTAATGACTTAAATATTCTAAGCTGCTTTGATAACACCTTAATTATATGATAGATGGCCAGAAAGGGAGAAATGTAATTTGCTATAGAAATTTAAAGTCTCTTTAAATCAATAATAAAAATGAGAATGAAAATATATATAACATTCATATTGTTCTAGGTATTACATAAGACCAAAAACTAAATGTAGTGTTTTAAGAATTTATGGAAACCAATACTTTAAAAATAATCATCCTATAAACCTACAAACCATGTTACCTACTTCATTCACATCACATGATTTTAAATTCAAAACACAATAAGCCACATAAATTGCTTTAAATTCAGCAAATAACATTACCAAGATAAATGAATGCACAGATAATCATTGAGATGGTATAAAATATAGAATAGAAATAAATTCCAAGTTTTCCAAATATGAGACAAATCAAAGGAAAAAGGACTACAAAACATTATAAATCAGATGGACATATTAAATAGGATCCTGAGGCAATGATCTAGCTTAAGGTAACACTCAAAGAGCATAACAAAGTTCTTCTGTTCCCTTAAGCTAAGTGAACATCTTTGTATGGTTTCATAAAACTGACACATTTGAATAAAGTTCAAAGATGGCTCCAGTTTTAATGTTAGTAAGAATATTTCCTTTCCAGATAGGGAAAATACTATCCAGGAGGAAAAAAAAAGTTTCAATTATTTGTAAGTTGTTGATGTCTTATATAGATTGTGTTAATATAAAAAAAAACTCTTGGATATACTCTTACAATAATGCTACTACTCCTTAATGAACCAAGTGAGAATACATGATTATTCACAAAGCAAGAGTCAATAAAAGGAAAAAGATGAATCAAAAACAAGCACTGGTAAAAAAAAAATACTCAGTTTGGACATATCAAGAAAATGTCTCAAAAAAGTAAGCATTTGATTATCACTGTCATAGTAGATGGAGGATGTTGTACCATCAACTCCAAGATATGTTTTAGAGAAAACAGTAAATAATATGGGATTTCAGGAAAAAATATATTTTGAGAGAAAAGAGATAAAAGATTTCTCTGTTTTCACTACCAGATAAGGCATTGATAATGTCATTATGTTATAAAACTTAAGTTCTGACCTCATGCCTTAGCGACCTATTGAGTAAGGCATCTGAAAGTTGGTCTAAAGCAGTTTGGTAGTAAGGGAGCAAACTCTATTACCAGCTTCACTGGAAACACCAGTAACTCAAACAACTTTTAAAGAAATAGAGCTACCTGCACAGTGCCTTACATATTTTAAGTGTTCAATTAATGTGTAATAGAAAGTATCTAAATGTGTTAACTAGGTTTGTATTGCTGTAGTTCAGTAGATGCTGATTTCTAGAAAGGTCAATTAATAAAAAGGTCAAGCAATGTAAGGGTGATGGAAAAAATAGATTTTTAGGAGAAGGAAAGGAATTAAAATAAATAGTGTGATTTCAGAAAATAGAACACTGAATGTAGGAGTTTTGAATTTTGAATTGAATTATTCAATTTATTAAATATATGAGTTTGCTTAATCAAATTTTATTTCCCAACTACCAAAAGGATATGGTTAAAATTAAAAAAAAATATTTATACATAGAGAAAACTATAAAAATCCACAATCTGAGAAGCTTTTGAAGTTGAATATATACATTAAAAACAGTTTTGCCCATCTATAGTACTCCAGAGTGGGTTATTAGTTATTGTTTAACCCAATTTTTTGAAGTGGAAAAGGATTCTGGGGTTTTTTTCACTAAAATCTCTGATCTAATTTTTGTTGAAATTTTAATTTATTCTTTTATTAACTAAGTCACCAAAGTAACTCAAGTAGAGTATTAATATATGACCATTACATAATTTAAT
This sequence comes from Panthera tigris, assembly GCF_018350195.1. Classification (NCBI taxonomy): domain Eukaryota; kingdom Metazoa; phylum Chordata; class Mammalia; order Carnivora; family Felidae; genus Panthera; species Panthera tigris. Next base: position 77,092,173 of record NC_056677.1, on the reverse strand, counting down.
AGTATTTTCTTTGTTAGGGCAGATAAGTATTTGCTATTTTGTCACTTTACACACTAATTATTATTTCTGAAAATCAAACTTACTAATTAAGTAACATATGGATTTGAAAATTAAACTTGCTAATTAAGTAACATATGGATTTGAAATCTTTTCATACATCTATCACACCAATGAAACATATAAAAGTGAAATCCAACTATTTGGGCTAAAAGTCATATCCAAATTATATTTTTAATGTTCTACACCCTGTTAATTTTTTTAATGTTTATTTATTCTTGAGAGAGAGAGAGAGACTGGGGGAGGGGTAGAGAGAGAGAGAGAGACAGGGAGACACAGAATCTGAAGCAGGCTCCAGGCTTTGAGCTGTCAGCACAGAGCCTGACATGGGCCTCAAACTCACGAACTGCGAGATCATTACCTGAGCCGAAGTTAGCTGCTTAACTGACAGCCACCCAGGTGCCCCCATACTCTGTTAATTTAAAAGTAACTTGTCTTTTCTTCTATTTCAGTAACAATGAACACACACTCAACATCCAGATATTGGTTTTTCATACAATGTCCCAATGAGATGGACCAAGTTTCTTAGAAAAATAGCTGATTCTAGGACTATGAAAGGGTAGGTGCAAGCTGAAACCAAAATACATTTATATCAAAAAGTAATGTAGTGCTAAAAAGAAAGGGGAGGGGCATGTCACAAAGATAGCTTGAAGGGGCTCTTTCTGATCAAATTTGGGAAATATTGAGCACCAAAATAATTCAATAATGAATTATAAACCATTGCACAATAGGAATTTCTCAGTCTATACTGATAACAAATTGATCAATAAGTAGAAAGATCAATAGATTAATCAATCAACAGATGAAAAATGAGGGGTCTTGTTTACAGCATAATACTGAGTGCTGTGTAGTACTAAAGTTGGAAAATCATTTTACAACCATTATGGCAAATATTGGCTAACCTAGGGGAATATTTTGATAGTAACCAGGATATTTGCATGGTTTGAAAGTGTCTCCTTACAGACTGCTTATTAATTTCAAGGGAAAAATAGTAATTGCAAACCAAAGAAATTGTATAATACTTTGACCAAGTGCTCAAAATTAACATCACCAATGAAGAGCAGAAAGATACTGTGTACCTCCAGATGTGATATGCAATTCATTATCACCTATTTATAATTCTGGCCAAGAATATATATACTGAATCTAGTCATGAAGAAATATTAGACATAAACAAGATGAAAAACATTTCATTAAGGATATTTATGTTATTTAAAAATAGGCTGTAGAAATGTTCTAGATTAAAGGAGGCTGAAGAAGAAACAGAACCAGAGATGAAGATAGGGTGGGAGTATAGTGCAAGTGAGACAGCAAGACAGAACAACACAGTTAGAAAGAGAGCACTCACATGCACCTATGCAGTGGGGAATGGTGTCAAGGGTAAGTGAATCTGGGTACAAAGTATATAAGAGTGTTCTCTGCAGTACTCTTCTTCCTCTAATTTCTAAAAGTTTGAAATTATTCTAACATAGAAACTTAAAACCCATATTTTCTTAGTGCTTATTTTACTATTATGCCATTTTACTAGTCTAACTTTAAAAAAATATTTCAATGTATATTTAAATATTAGAGAATAAAAGAAAACCAGAACATTAAATCACATCATCTCTAATACCTTGGAATCCTGTATCAAGGGGATACAAATATACATGGCATATATTTTTATTTGTTTATACTAAAAGCTAAGATACAATTTTCACAGAAATGTTTCAAATCTATTTTTTAGAATCATAGAAGAGAATCAGAGAATCCTTTAAAAGTGTCTTAACACAGCTGTTTCATTTTTCTGTGTATAGAATTAAGGTCATGCAGTCACAGAGAACCAAGACTCAAATACCGGGAATCCTCTTAAGCCTTGCTACTTTCCAAAATGTATACTTGGCTAACATGAACAATCTGAAATGTTTCAAATAAATCCTCTATATGCCTTTCCTAAGAAACAGAACAGAAAGCATATTTTACTTCCATAACTGTTATAACTGCTATATATAACTGATGTATTTATTTTAAAATAGTTTATGATTATATATATTTTACAACTTTTTTTTTAGATAAAGGGTACTATATAAACCTAACTGATTAATCTAAGCTTAGAAAATTTATTACAGAATGGCTGAGTATGAGGACCCTAAGCTCACCTCTTACCATAGATACAACTGGAAAACAGTCACATCAGAGTAAATAACCCAGAAAAAAACCCAAAGCTGGCAGAACAAACTCCACAACCAAATGTAGAGAAGAAGCTACATCAAATAGAGTAGGAAGGGTGGAGATACAGTGGGGAGATAAATAGGCCATCCAAGAGAGGGAGCCATAGGCAGGAAGGAAAGGGGAGAAAAACAGAACCCCCACACCGGGAAGGCCACACTATGGGAAGAGAATTCCCATAGCATTAGCCTCTGAAAATCAGAGGGGCCAAATTTCATTAGTACTAACAACCACTGGAACATAAAGCTGCAACATTACAAATCAGCAGGCTAGGTTATGGGACAGGCCAGGAGATGATAGGAAACTGAGTGTCAGCCTTTAAAGAGACAGCACAACAGCCCAAGAAGATACAACCTACAAGCAGCAGTTTGACAAATGACTGGAGCATACAGGCAGGACAGTTATTTACTAATCTCAAAGGCTGCCACATAGCGACTGATTTCACTGCCAGGAACAAAGAACCTGGCAGGTAATATATCCCTCGCTTGCCTCCCAGCATAAGCACATGGCCACCTGCAGGAACAAGCAGCACCAGTATTCACTATATAACTTTAGCATCATGACCCACTCCCTCCAGCTGGGTCAGCTCCCTCAGTCCCAGTACTGCAGATACCCTCTCCCAGACTACATGCACAATCTCTGCCAAAAGTATATCTCCTAACTGCATACATTGAGGGGCCTCGGTCCCATTAGCAGCCAGTCACTTCCAGTGGAGAATATGCACAACTTGATAAAACTGTGTGCCTAGTCCATGTGCACATTGCAGAGTGGCCCCCACAGGTGCTGGTCTCATCTGCAGAAGGACGTCCCCTCAGGCAAAGGAAAATACCACCATCCTGCTAAAAAATGTGTGCCTCACCTACTACGTTAAAGAGCAAGAGACATAACTGACTTTCCTAGCACAGAGAAACAAACACAGAGAGTTGGACAAAATTAAGAGAAAGAGGAATGCATTCCAAGTGAAAGAATAGGAGAAAACCACATTGAGAGATCTAAGCAAAATAGGTATAAATAATATGCCTGATATACAATTTAAAGTACTAATCATACAAATAGGCTTGAGAAAAGAGTGGTAGACATCAGCGAGACCCTTAACACATGGATAAAAACAATCAGACATGCACAGCACAAAAAAACAAAATTAAAAATCTACTAGATGGAATAAACAGAGAGCTAGAGGAAGCAGGAGAATAATATGTGACTGGAAGTAGAGTAATGGAAAATAACCAAGCTGAGCAGGTAAGAGAAAAACAATTATACAAAATGAGAATAGACATAGAGAATTCAGAAACGCCAACAGTGTAATAACATTTGCATTATTGAGATCCCAGAAGAAGATGAGAGAGAAAAGGGGACAGAAAGTTTATTTGAGGAAATATTAGTTAAAAATGCAAGGAATCTGGGTAATGAAACAGATACAGATACCCAAATCAAGGAGGCACAGAGATCTCCCCAAAAATCAACCCAAAGAGGTCTAAACGAAGATATATAGAAATTGAAATGTCAAAAATTAGTGATAAACATGGAATTTTAAAAGCAGCAAGAGAAAACAGTTACATACAAGGAAACCCAGTAACACTATCAAAGGATTTTTCAGAAAAAAAATTTTAGGCTAGAAAGGAGGTATATAATATATTGAAAGTACTTAAAAGAAAAAAAAATCTACAGCCAAGAATATTCTATCCAGCAAGGCTATCATTCAGAATAGAAGGAGACATAAAGAATTTCCCACACAAACAAAAGCTAAAGAAGTTTGTGACTACTAAACGGAGTTTGTGACCACTAAACCAGCTATATAAGAAATGAAAAAAAGAGCCACTGAGTGGAAAGGAAGGTCATAAGTAAAAGAAAGAAAGTAGGATGCACAAAAGTAGTGAAAATAAATATATCTGTAACAGTCAGTGAAAGGATTCACAAAATAAAAGGATGTAAACTATGACACCATAAACCCAAAATGCAGGGAGAATAGTAGTAAAAAATGGGTTCAAACTTATGTGCCATCAACTTAATATAAACTGCTTTATGCATAACATGTTATATACAACTATATAATTATATACTAATGGTAAGCTCAAACCAAAACCACTAACAGATAATTGAAAAACACTAAGAAAGGAATGCAAGAATATCCCCAAAGAAAGCCACCTTTACACTGAGAGAAGACAGCGAGGGAAGAAAGGTAGATAAGACCTATAAAAACAACACAAAATAACAAAATGGCAACAAATACATACTTATCAATAATAACTGGACTAAGTGCACCAATCAAAACAAAAATAATGACAGAATGGATGTAAACAAGACCCATCTATATGTGGCCTCCTAGAGACTCACTGTAGACCTAAGGACACCTTCAGATTGAAAATTAAAGGATGGAGAAACATCTATCATGCAAAAGGATGACAAAAGAAAGCCAGAGTACCAATACTTATGTTGGAAAAATTTGACCTTAAATGAAAGACAGTAACAGGAGACAAAAAGGACACTATATAATAATAAAAGGACAATCTAACAAGAAGACATAGAAATTATAAATATTTTTGCACCTAACATAGAAGTACCAGATACATAAAACAGTCAATGACAAACACAAAGTAAGTAATCTATAATAATAAAATAATAATAGAGAATTTTAACACCTCACATAGACCAATGGAAAGATCATGTAAAAAGCAAATCAACAAGAACACAATGGTTTTGAATGACACACTGAACCAGATGGATTTCACAAATATGTATATTCCAAAATAAAACAGAATACACATTCTTGTCAAGTACATGGAACATTCTCTAGAATAGATCACACATTAACCCATAAAACAAGCCTAAAGAAATTAAAACATGCCTGAAGTCATATGATGCATTTTTCTTTTTTTTTTTCTTTTAAAGATTTCATTTTTTAAAGTAATCTCCACACCCAACACGGGGGTCAAACTCACAACCCTGAGATCAAGAGTCACATGCTTTACCAACTGACTAGCCAAGCACCTCAAGGCATCTTGTCTGAACAGAAGACTATAAAAATAGAAGTTAAAACCAAGAAAAAATATGGAAAGAGCACAAAAGGAGATTTAAAAAGCATGTTAATAAACAATGACTGAGTCAACCAGAAAATAAAAGAAATAAAAAAGCATATGAAAACAAGTGAAAATGAAAACACAGTGGTCCAAAACTTTTGGAATGGAGCAAAATCAAATGTAACAGGGAAATTTATACCAAAAGAGGTGTATATCAAGTAGCAAGGAAAGTCTCAAAAGAGCCACCTAAACTTACATCCAAAAGATCTAGGAAAAAAAACTCAAAACTTAAAACCAGCAAAAGTAAATAATAAACATTAGAGCAAAAATAACTGATGCAGGCACATGCACACAAAAATAGAACAGATCAATAAAATCAGGAGTTGGTTCTTTGAAAAAGACAATAAAAATCATAAATATCTAGCCAAACTTACCAAGAAATAAAAGAGAAAGGACCCAAATAAATGAAATTATTTTTGACAGAGGAGAAATAACAACCAATACCACAGAAATACAAATAATTATAAAAGAAAATTATGAAAAACTATAGGCCAACAAAATGGACAACCTAGAAGAAAAAGATAAATAACCAGAAACAAAAAACTAGTAAAACTGAGTCAAAAGAAATAGAAATTTGAACAGAACAATAACAAGCAAAGAAATTGAATTAGTAATGAAAAAACACACAACAAACAAAAGTCCAGGGCCAAATGGCTTCCTGGGGGAATACTACCAAACATCTAAATAAGAGTTAATACCTATTCTTCTCAAACTGTTCCAAAAAGTAGAAATGGAAGGAAAACTTCCAAACTTATTCTATGAGGCCAGCTGTAGCTTGATCCCAAAACCAGACAAAGACACCACTAAAAAGGAGAATTACAGGCCATTATCCCTGACGAACACAGATACAAACATTCTCGAAAACATAATAGCAAATGAAATCTAAGACTATATTAAAAGAATTATTCACTACAGTCAAGTGGGATTTATTCCTGGGATGCAAGAATGGTTCAATATTTGCAAATCAATCAACATAATACACCACATTAATGAAAGGATAAGAACTATATAATTCTCTCAATAGATGCAGAAAAAGCATTTGACAAAATACAGCATCCATTCTTGATAAAAATGCACAATAAAGTAGGGATAGATGGAACATACCTCAACATCATGAAGGCCACATATGAAAGACTCACAGCTAATAATCAACCTCAGTGAAAAACAAAAACAAAAACAAAAACAAAAACAAAAAACAAAACCTGAGAGCTTTTCCTTTAAGGTCATGAACAAGACCAGGATGCCCATTCTCATCATTCTTTTTTTTTTAATGTTCATTTATTTTGAGAGAGGTGGCGGGCAGAGAGAGAGTGAGACAGGATCTCAAACTGGCTCCACACTGTCAGCATAGAGCCCAATGCGGGGCTTGATCCCACTAACCACAAGATCATGATCTGAGCTGAAATCAAAAGTCTGACACTTAACCAGCCAAGCCACACAGCACACCAACTCTCAACATTCTTATTTAAAATAGTATTGGAGAGGGAGGGAGCCAAAACATAAGAGACTCTTAAAAATTGAGAACAACCTGAGGGTTGATGGGGGGTGGGTGATGGGTATTGAGGAGGGCACCTGTTGGGATGAGCAGTGGGTGTTGTATGGAAACAAATGTGACAATAAATTTCATATTGAAAACATAAATAAATAAATAAATAAATAAATAAATAAATAAATAAATAAATAAATAAATAAATAAAATAGTACTGGAAGAGCTAGCCTCAGGGCTCAAATGACACAAAGAAACAAAAGGCATTCAAATAGGCAAGGACAAAGTCAAATTTTCAGTATTCACAAACAACATGATACTCTATGTAGAAACCTGAAAGACTCCACCAAATAACTGTGAGAACTAATATACAAATTCAGCAATGTCGCAGCATAAAAAAAAAATTGATGAGCAGAAATCTGGGGCATTTCTATACACCAAAAATAAAGCAGCCAAAAGAGAAATCAAGGAATCAATCCCATTTAAAACTGCACCAAAAACCATTAAGATACCTAGAAATAAACTTAACCAAAGGGGTAAATTATCTGTACTTTCAAAACAATAGTAAAGGAACTGAAAATGACACACAGAAATAGGAAAAGATCCCATGCTCATGGAGTGGAAGAACAAATATTGTTAAAATGTCCATACAACCCAAAGCAATCTATACATTTAATTCAATCCCTATCAAAATGTATACACAACATTTTTCACAGAGCTAGAAAAAACAATCCTCAAATTTTTATGGAATCTTAAAAGAATCTGAACAGCTGAAGCAATCTTGAAAAAGAAAAGTAAGGCTAGAGGCATCACAATTCCAGACTTCAAGTTATATTACAAAGCTGTTTTCAACAAGACAGTATGGTTCTGGCACAAAAACAGATACATAGATCAATGTAATAGAATAGAAAATCCAGAAATAAACCCACAACTATATGGTCAACTAATCTTTAAGAAACATGGAAAGAATATCCAATGGAAAAAAAAAAGACAGTTTATTCAACAAATGGTGCTGGGAAAAATGGATATTTAAATGCAGAAGAATGAAACTGACCCCTTTTTTTAGCAAATAAGTTCAAAATGCATTAAAGACCCAACCATGAGACCAGAAATCATCAAAATCCTAGAGGAGAACACAGACAGCAACCTCTTTGATCTTGGCTGTAGCAACTTCTTACTAGACACATCTCCAGACAAAGGAAACAAAAGCAAAAATGAACTATTGGGATTTCATCAGTACTGCACTGTGAAGCTTCTGCACAGTGAAGGGAACAGTCACTATAACTAATAGGAAACCTACTGAATGGGAGAAGATGTTTGCAAATGATACGTCTGATAAAGTGTTAGTATCCAAAATCTATAGAGAACATAAGAAACTCCACATCCCAAAAAAACAAATAATCCAGGGAAGAAACAGGAAGAAGACATGAATAGGCATTTTCCCAAAGAAGATATTCAGATGGCTAACATACACATGAAAAGATGCACAAAATCACTCATCATCAGGGAAATACAAATGAAAACTAGTATGAGATACCACTTTGCATCTGTCAAAATGGCTTAAATTAACAACATCATAAACAACAAATGTTGACAAGGATGCAGAGATAGGGAAACTGTCTTACACTGTTAGTGGGAATGCAAACTGGTTCTACCACACTGGAAAACAGCATGGAAGTTCCTCCAAAGTTAAAAATAGAAATACACTACGACCAGCAATTGCACTACTAGGTATTTACCTAAAGGATATAAAAATATGGCTTCGAAGGCACACATGCACCCTGATGTTTATAGCAGCATTATCAACAGTAACCAAATTGTGGAAAGAGCCCAAATGTGTACAGACTGATGAATGGATAAAGAAGAGGTAACAATGGTATACAATGGAATATTACTCAGCCATCTAAAAAGAAGGAAATCTTGCCATTTGCAATGATGTGGATGGAACAAGAGTATATTACGGTAAGCGAAATACATTTAGTCAGAGAAAGACAAATACCATATGATTTCACTCATATGGGGGATTTTATAAACAGATGAACATAGAGGAAGGGGGAAAAAAGAAGAGGCAAACCATAAGAGACACTTAACTATAGAGAACAAACAGGGCTGCTGAGGGGAGGTAGGCAGGAGATGGGCTGCATGGGTGATAAGTACGAAGGAGGGCACTTGTGATGAGCGACGAGTGTTATATGTAAGTGACGAATCACTAAATTCTACTCCTGAAACCAATATTACACTATATGTTAACTGACTAGAATTTAAATAAAACCTAAAAACTAAAAAACAAAATGATCAGGACTAGATGGCTTCAACAGCAAACTCTACCAAATATTTTAAAGAACATAAATACCTATTCATCTCAACATTTCCAAAAAACAGAAGAAGGAAAACTTCTAAATTCATTCTGTGAGGCCAGTATTCCCATACCAGAACCACAGAAAAACTCCCTTAAAAAAAAGAGGTATAATCCAATATCTGTGATGAACATGGATGCAAAAATTCTCAATAAAATAAAGGAAACTGAATTCAACAATGCTTTAAAAATTATACACCATGATCAAGTGGGCTTTATTCCTGGGTTGCAAGGGTGGTTCAATAACTATAAATCACTAAATCTGATACATCACATCAATAAGGGAAATGATAAGAACCATGTGATCATGTGCCCTCAATACCCATCACCCACCCCCCATCAACCCTCAGTTTGTTCTCAGTTTTTAAGAGTCTCTTATGTTTTGGCTCCCTCCCTCTCTAACTTTTTGTTTTTTAATTTCTTCCTTCCCCTCCCCTGTGGTCTTCTGTTAAGTTTCTCAGGATCCACAGAAGAGTGAAAATATATGGTATCTCTCTTTCTCTGTATGACTTATTTCACTTAGCATAACACTCTCCAGCTCCATCCACGTTGCTACAAAAAGCCATATTTCATTCTTTCTCATTGCCATGTAGTATTCCATTGTGTATATAAACCACAATTTCTTTCTCCATTCATCAGTTGATGGACATTTAGGCTCTTTCCATTATTTGGCTATTGTTGAAAGTGCTGCTATAAACATTAGGGTACAAGTGCCCCTATGCATCAGCACTGCTCTATCCCTTGGGTAAATTCCTAGTAGTGTTATTGCTGGGTCATAGGTTAGATCTATTTTTAATTTTTTGAGGAACCTCCACACTGTTTTCCAGAGTGGCTGCACCAGTTTGCATTCCCACCAACAGTGCAAGAGGGTTCCCGTTTCTCCACATCCTCTCCAGCATCTATAGTCTCCTGATTTGTTCATTTTAGCCACCCTGGCTGGCGTGAGGTGGTATCTGAATGTGGTTTTGATTTGTATTTCCCTGATGAGGAGCGACGTTGAGCATCTTTTCATGTGCCTGTTGGCCATCTGGATGTCTTCTTTAGAGAAGTGTCTATTCATGTTTTCTGCCCATTTCTTCTTACTTGACACATCTCCAAAGGCAAGGGAATTAAAAGCAAAAATGAACTATTGGGCCCTCATGAAGATAAAAAGCTTCTGCACTGCAAAGGAAACAATCAACAAAACTAAAAGGCAACCAATGGAATGGGAAAAGATATTTGCAAATGACAAATTAGACAAAGGGCTAGTATTCAAAATCTATAAAGAGCTCACCAAACTCCACACCTGAAAAATAAATGATCCAGTGAAGAAATGGGCAGAAATCACCTCTTTACTTTTTAACTCATGCCAACATGACACCTAGGTCAAACTTGCTTGTGAAACTTCCTAAGGGCATCAATGACCTCAATGTTGCCAACTCAATTGATATTCCATACTCCTCCTGTCTCTCAGATCTTATCTGCTTTCTTGGAACATTTTCTGACCTTGGTTCTATGACACCATTCTTGGAACGTTTTCTGACCTTGGTTCTATGACACCACACTGTTCTACTTTTTCAAGACATATTTTCCTCAATTTGCTTTGCTGAATCTTTGTCCCTTTCCCAATCTCTAACAGATAGAATACACAGGGTTTGGTCCCATATTTCCTTCTCTTCTTCATGTACACACTTTCACAAAGTGATTTCAAAGACATATGACTTTAATACCTTAGTCTATGTGACAATAATCTCAAATTCATACATTTAGCTATAACTAATTTCTGGAAATCCAGACTCAAATCCAACTACTTACCTGACATTGTCACTATGATCGCTGTCTAAAAGGTATCTCCAATACGACATGGCCAAACGAAACTTGTTAGTCCTGACCTTGCCACTACCCCAGTCTTTCCCATCTCAATAAATGGCACCAGCATTCAGTTATTCTAGCCAAATAATTATAAGTCTTTCTTTCTATTTGTCATTTACCCCACAGCCAAATTATTAGCAAGTCTTACTGACTCTATTCCCAAAACATATCTCAAAATCAATCAAAGCAGAGAAGAAAGCAAACTGAGAAAGAATGGACTGGTGAAGAAGGAAGAAACTCAGGAGAATGTGGAGTAATGCAAGCCAATATATAAATTCCCTCTATAATATAGGGAGCAATCAAATGTATCAGAAACTGCTGAGAGGTTAAAAAATTAATTGAGAAGCAAATATTAAAGGACATTAGTGATCTCAGAGTGCCTAGATGGCTCAGTCAGTTAAGCATTCATCTCTTGATTTCAGTTCAGGTCATCTCGCAGTTTGTGAGTTTACGCACTACATGGGGCTCTGTGCTGGTGATGTGGAACCTGCTTGGGATTCTCTCTCCCCCACTCTCTCTGTCCTTCCCCTGCTTGCTATCTCTCTATCTCTCCCTCTATAAATAAATAAATTAATTAAAAACCAAACTTTAAAAAATAAAGGACATTAGTGATCTTGAGAAGAGTAGACTCTATGGAGTGATGGGGATGAAAGTTTATTTGGAGTGGACTGAAGAACGAGAGATGAAAATGTAAAAACAGTAACTAAGATAAGTATCTCAAAGGGGTTTGCTCTCTGGGAAGCAAAGAGATGGAGAATAGAAAGGGCTATAAGGTCAAGAGTGGTTCTTTCTTTTTCTTTTCCCAGAGAATAGATACTAGCACATGTTAGTATGCTGCTAAAAATGATCAATTTACAAAGAAAAATAAATAAATATAGAATAAGGAAAGGAGATAAATCACTGAGGGGTGGGAACCATTACTCAAGTAGAGAGGTTACTCCTCCATAGGTGTGGAGACTCTTTTTATCCATAGTACAATATAGATACAGGGAAGTAGATTTCCCAGGGGAAAATGCAGGGACTATTGATTAAGTACTTCTAGGGTTGTCAATGAATTATGAGTCAAGCCATTGGAATGTGTGCACTCTGTATGTCTCTATGTGTCTGTGTGGTGTGTGTTTTGGGGATTGAAGAGTGGGACATTAAAGAAGAACAAGAGAAAAAGTATGAATTAGCTGTGATAAAGGGAAGATATTAGGAAATTCAAAAGATAATATTAAGTATCTATTGGTCATGTGTAGGATTTAACCAAAACAATTGTATATTACACACACACACAAACACATTCAAATTTTTATTGTTTTTTTAATTTTTATTTTCCTTCACTGCAAAATTATAATTTTCTATTATAAAGCAAAGTATTTTTGGAAGATAAAACATTACATATATTCTTTGCTGTATGCCCAAATAGAAACACTGTCATAATGGTTCACAAATGAAATGATGTTCTTGTACACAAAAAAGTTACTCAATTTTCTTTATACAAATCTATTCCTGAATAGAGATGTCACAAATTATTTTGAAAATATAGGAATATGCAATTAATATTGCACGGGGGTAAAAACTATGCCCATTGCAAATGTGATTCTATTATTCTGTGGGTTACCATTACATCATCTGAAGGCATGATGTCTTAAGAGAATTTATTTAAAATTATATCATGTAAGCAGGTTGCATTTCAGCAACACTGGCTGAAATTGTTTCACTTCCTTTTAGCACTTCATTTATTATTTATATTTTTATTTAATGTTTATTTATTTATTTTGAGACACAGACAGTGGGGGAGGGGCAGGGAAAAAGGAAGAGAGAGAATTTCAAGTAGGCTCCCTGCTGTCATGGCAGAGCCTGACAACACGTGCCAGTCCCGGAGGGCTCGATCTCAGGAAGCATAAGATCATGACCTGAGCTGAAACCAAGAGTCAGAAGCTCAACTGACTGAGCCATCCAAGAGGCGCACTCTTTCAGCATTTTAATTGAAAGCTTTCTAAATTCAAATTAGGGAAAGAAAGTCTCTGCTCACTAGACAATACATATTTTTTTTTCTTTTTTTAATGTCTCAATTGTATTAGCAGTATTATTTTATTGGTAGTATATTTACATATAGCATTCATGCACGACCCTCAAAATACTTTACAAACATTAAAAGCACACCCACAATTTCCTCTTAGTATGATAGGAAAAGATAGCATAAAATAGGCAGAGAGGGAAATGTTAGGATCGGAGGTCCCTGGGTGGGAAAAGACACATATTCCGAAACAATGCTGGGAGCATCTAAACAGCAAACTCCCTTGGGCATAAGGTTCCTCTTAAGAATTTAACAGACACCACCTATTCCAGTCAGGTTCCCCTCAGGAATTTCACAATCAAAATACCTAATTAAAATAGGTAAACCAAAAAATTTATGTTATAGGAGGGACAGTATGACCACAGTCTTATTCCTCACACAATGGAATCGAGCCAATCAGGACTGAACAACACAGCACCTAGAGTTATGAAGCCAGTAAGGGTAAAACCTGAGAAGGAACAAGGGAGAATGGAAAGGGGAGGTGACCAAAACCTAACAAAACAAAGCCCCTTAGCTATAGTCAGGGGCATTCACTTTCCAATGCTGCCTCTTTGCAAAGAGAGCTTTCATACTATTCTTACTTTATGATCTTATATTCTAATACACATTTGCCTGATGTTCATTGTATTCTGTGTCCACCTCATAATTCTTTGAAGCAGTAAGACAATGAACCCAGGTATTGAAGTAAAATATCCTACAACACTAGTAAATCTCTACAACATGCTATTAAAATTATCTTACAGAAAAGGTACAATATTACTATTTTTATATTAAAAAGTAAAAGTAAATTAATATTCTGGACAACTGATGTCCCCAACAGAAAAAAAAGTGAACACTATCAGAATCTATTAACTCCCCAACCCCAGGATTTAAACACAAAATTAATCTATGAAACATAAAACATACCAAGCTATAAAACTCCATCTGTTTTGGCCTTTCATTTCTTTGCTCCATTTTTATTACAGGACATCTAAAAGACTACAAGGCTAAGCATCATAAGGAAGTTTTCAAAACGTTGCTTACTCTCTATCAAGCAAAGATAGCAAAAGAACTCCAGAGATAAAGCCTTTTGCAAAAATGACTCATCTTAGGTTTTCCACTTTGAAATGCTGAAAATGGTGAAGCTCGTTCATATTCACAAAAAAAGCATTCACTCATTTGAAAAAGTGCCAATAGGGAAAGAACTTCTAATGTAACAAATGCATCCATGAATTTATGAACTTTATTATGAAAAACAATATCCATTTGTTTTTGCCACCGAAGATGTAAAAGATATGCATGCTGAAAACTATAGAAAGCTTAGGAAGGAAATTGAAGAAGACACAAAGAAATGGAAAAACATTCCATGCTCACGGATTGGAAGAATAAATATTGTTAAAATGTCAATACCACCCAAAGCAATCTACACATTCAATGCAATCCCAATCAAAATTGCACCAGCATTCTTCTAGAAGCTAGAACAAGCAATCCTAAAATTTGTATGGAACCACAAAAGACCTTGAATAGCCAAAGGGATATTGAGGAAGAAAACCAAAGCAGCAGGCATCACAATCTCAGATTTTAGCCTCTACTACAAAGTTGTAATCATCAAGACAGTATGGTATTGGCACAAAAACAGACACACAGACCAATGGATCAGAATAGAGAACCCAGAATTGGACTCACAAATGTATGGCCAACTAATCTTTGACAAAGGAGGAAAGAGTACCCAATGGAAAAAAGACAGTCTCTTTAACATATGGTGCTGGGAGAACTGGACAGCAACATGCAGAAGAATGAAACTAGACCACTTTCTTACACCGTTCACAAAAATAAACTCTAAATGGATGAAGAACATGAATGTGAGACAGGAAACTATCAAAACCCTAGAGGAGAAAGCAGGAAAAAACCTCTGTGACCTCAGCCGTAGCAATTTCTTACTTGACACATCTCCAAAAGCAATGGAATTAAAAGCAAAAATGAATTATTGGGACCTCATCAAGATAAAAAGCTTTTGCACTGCAAAGGAAACAATCAACAAAACTAAAAGGCAACCAACGGAATGGGAAAAGATATTTGCAAATGACATATCAGACAAAGAGCTAGTATCCAAAATCTATAAAGAGCTCACCAAACGCCACACCTGAAAAGCAAATAACTCAGTGAAGAAATGGGCAGAATGTCACTTTTGCAAAGAAGACATCCAGATGGCCAACAGACACATGAAATGATGCTCAATGTCATTCATCATCAGGGAAATACAAATCAAAGCCACACTGAGATACCACCTCATGCCAGTCAGAGTGGCTAAAATGAACAAATCAGGAGACTATAGATGCTGGCAAGGATGCGGAGAAACGGGAACCCTCCTGCACTGTTGTTGGGAATGCAAACTGGTGCAGCCACTCTGGCAAACTGTGCTGTTTTGGATTCTGTGTTCCCAGTCTCTCTGCCCTTCCCTGCTTATGCTTTGTTTCTCTGTCTCTCAAAAATGAATAAACATTAAAAAATAAATAAATAAATAAAAATAGGAAAGAATGATAGAACTGGAAGAGAAGATGAATTTAAGTCAAATAATTCTATGTTAATATTCTTCATGTCTGCTGGTATGTATGTATGTATGTATGTGTTGACTAATTGTTTGGAATCTTTGTTTCAGTAACAGAAATTACCCACCAATTCACTGCTAACCCACCAAGGGAATGTAAATATTATATATCTTTCTCACTAATTGATAATATTTATTGCAAACATTTAAGGGGAAAATCATTAAGTGAAGTCAAAACTTCCCATTAACTTAGATTTTCACAAAATCAATGGATAGTTACAAATTTAAATACTGCTTTTTCCAATTTCTGCCGTTTTAAAAGGGAAGATATGAAGTAGTATCTATCACAAATAGGGAAATGTCCAGAATTCGGTTCAGGTCATGATCATGGTTCATGAGTTCAAGTCCCGCATCACATTCACTGCTGTCAGCACAGAGCCTGCTTTGGATCTTATGCAACCCCCCTTCCCTCACTCACATACTCTCTCCCTCTCATAAACATTTAAAAAGCTGAACAATATATTTTCAAATTATATAATGTCAGACCTGACTGAAAAGCTAACTTCTTGTTGTTGTTGTGATAATGATGATGATGATTACAAGAAAAAGATAAAAAGTGACAAGAGTAAAAGAAAGAATTGCTACTAACACTTCCAATGAAAGATTATAGTCATCAAAAGACTGGAATGAGAAAAAAACAATGAACACCATATGTATTATTTATTATTTTGATTTCTAAAATGTAGCAGTGCAAAAGTGCAACAACAACAACAACTTCAAATGCTTCAAATGACTAGGTTATTTGCCAAGCTTCATCCTACAAAGTTTATGAAAGGAAGAATAATGCACTACAAACAGCAACATGTATAAAAATGTGTCATTCTACATATTAAATAAAAACCCTCCCAAACAACCTAAATACAGGCTAATACAGCTGAGATACATATGAAATTCAAAGTACATTCAATGCAAACACAAGCCTCAAATCACTGGAAAAGATAAACCATCCAGAGGCAGGATTGCTCAAAGCCCTGACATCAGATGATATGAACTACAGTCTTGTCAGGTCCGGAGGGAATAATATATTTCATCTGAGGGCCTAACATATTTCTAGCTTACAACATCTCAAGCTGGAAAATGATGGCTAGTCCAAACCTCTGTAAAACCTGTAAGTTAAATAGTACTCAAATTGTCTGAGATATGTTTGTTGAGATAGACAAACTGAAAAACAGATTCTTTTATCTCACTATGTTAACAAACATATAAATGTGTTTAATAAATGTTTTTCATAATAATTCCTTAGATTCAAACCACGAAAGACATCAGATTCTGGAAAACAACAACAACAACAACAACAACAACAACAACAACTTCAAATGACTAGGTTATTTGCCAAGCCTCATCCTACAAAGTTTATGACAAGAAGAATCATGCACTACAAATAGTCTTGTTAATTAGATTAAGAAAATATCATACTCCCATATACAGATTAGAAAGTAAATGTGTAACGATCGATACCAACAAAGTCTCATAACGTGGCTGTCAGGGAGCCAATCAAGTTCACTATTCTTCAATAAGATCTGTGTGGCTGAGGAAGAAAGCAAAAGCAATATCTCTGATTTGACTCATCTGCACAATGAGATTTTTAGAACATGATCTTTAAGGTCACTTTCAGATTTAATATGCTGTGGTTTGATGACATAGATATGACTCACCTGACATTGGAAACGTGACTGCTTTACATGAATGCATGTATTTGCTCCAAGCCACTACATGTAGAATGAGAGGGAACTCCTCCCAGAAAGCAAGAAAAGCTGACTCAAAGCCAACCACAAATATAAAAGATAAAAATGGACTAAAATCCTGCCAAGAGACTGTCAAAGATAGAGACTCAGGAAGGGGAATATGAAAATAACAAAGCTACTAGCTCCATTTAAATGAAAGCCAGGGATAATGAATAGCACTACTTGCGTAACTTCTCTTGATTATATATTACAAATATAATCCTTTCTTCTGTTTTCCTGGAGTAACTCAAGTAAAACTTTTCTATCTAAAAGGGAAATTCTAGTTTAAATGGTGCTAATAACTTTCTACAAAAACAAAGAAGCAAAAATTTTAGTTCATTCCAAAATACTTTAAGACAACATTATAAGGCAAATGAAAATTTTGAGGAAAAACTGAAAACTGCAACAAAAATGACAGAGGGTAAATATAATCATATAAAAAAATCTCTAAAGAAATAAGAAAAATATTATCGCTGCATTATGAAAGTGAGTAAAAATATGGATAAGGGACAAAGAAACACAAGCAGTAAGTATGTACTTTAAAACTATTTAACATAATTAGTAAGCAAATACATACAAATAAAAGTAATGAGATATAGTTTTCTACTCATCAATTTGGCAAGTTATTTTTTAATTATTATACTCAGTGTTGTGATAGTTCTAAATGATTGCCACTCATTTATGGCCGGTAAGAATGTAAATTTGAACAGTCTTTCTAGAAACAATTTAGCAGTATATAACAAGTATATAACAAGACTTAAAAATAACTTATACCCTTCTATTAGTAATTTTAATGAGAAATTTACAAAAATACTAATATATCCAAGATTATTCCATGTGTCATAGTAAGATCAAATAATTCAAATGATATAAACACTGGACTGCAAGGGAATATTTAAACAAATCATGGTATATCTTTAAAAGGGAGTTTTATACAGCCATTAAAATCATGTATTTAAAAAAACATTACTGTTTATATCTAAAGAATATATTACGTTCAAAAATGTGAATATATACTATATATTCAGTAAGATACTGTATCATTAAACATAAGGATACAAACACAAATAACAACACAAAAGGACACAGAGAAAATCTGAATATATAACAAAATGGTAACACTAAGCTATCACAATTAGGTGATATAAATTCAAGAGATACATTTTTTATTATTATTTTAGAGACAGCATGAGCACAGGAGAGAGGCAAAGGGAAAGGAAGAGAGAGGGAGTGAGAGAGAGTGCACACAAGAGAAAGAGAATCCCAAGCAGGCTCCATGCTCAGCACAGAGCCTGACACAAGGCTCAATACCAGGACCCTAGGATCATGATTTGAGCTTGAAATCTTGAAGTCAAGGGGGCCTGGGTGGCTCAGTCGGTTAAGCGTCCGACTTTGGCTCAGGTTATGATCTCGCGGTCCGTGGGTTCGAGCCCCAGGTCGGGCTCTGTGCTGACAGCTCAGAGCCTGGAGCCTGTTTCAGATTCTGTGTCTCCCTCTTTCTCTGACCCTCCCCTGTTCATGCTCTCTCTCTGTCTCAAAAATAAATAAACGTTAAAAAAATTTAAAAAAAGTTTTAAAAAGAAATCTTGAAATCAAGAGTCGGATGCTCAATCGATTGAGCCACCCAGGTGCCCCCAAGTGATACTTTAAAATAAGTCTTTCTATACTTTCTAAATGGTATAAATTGAACATAGATAACACAAATGAATATGAAGAGGAACATAAAGACACCCCGGAAGATAACCCATGTGGGCAAGAAATTCCATGTTGTGGCAACTGCAATGTCAAGATGAACAGGACAGATTACAAGCATTTGAAAGAGCAAAAGTTAGTAGGTCCCATGGTGTAATGGTTAGCACTCTGGACTTTGAAAGAGCAAAAGATGCATGCAGAGGTAGAAGGAGATATATGTATGTGTCTGAGATCTAAGCAGCAGAAAGCTCAGAATAATTTCCTAACAGCAGTGTTTGAGTACACAAAAGATACAATGAAGTCATCTATTTCCCAGTTAAATTGAAAAGTTGATTCAAGAGAATTTTTGTTCATCTCAATAGTTATCCTCTATTATAAACCAAAATAAAATGAGGTATACATTCAATTCTATGAACAACTTGGATTCAACAATTGAATTCTGGATCTACAATTAAAAGTTGAGTGAGTTCAAGCAAACTATTAAGCTCTTTAAAGTTGTTTCTTCAACTGCATTTTTGAGATTAAAAAATAGTACCTATAACACACAAGGAATCTTCTAGAATTAAATGAAGAATTTAAATGTTCAACACTCAGCAAGTATCCTTTCTATCTTGATTGTCATGTATTTACTGCATCTTCCTAAAGCTAATATTCCTAAGGTCAAATATGTTCTAATAAAGTAAAGAGCAGTCACACAAAGAATTAGTCTGCCCCATGACCCCTTTGGTCAGTCAACTCAAAAAGTGTCCTAACAATTAAACAAACAAACAAACAAAATCCTGTGCTTCTTGACCTGTTCAAAGTTGAGACAGATAGAATGATGGTTATTTCTAAATTTGTTCCTATTCCTGTTCCATTTTTTATCAACACCTGCTCCCTCTTCTACTTTATACACACTCCATGTATATAAAGGTATGAATTCGTATTATGGGCGACAATAGATCTCTGAACATGGTAAGGTCAGTAGAGACTGTTTTTCTACAACATGGCATGTAGCCCTATGACCTACATACAAATAATCTGTTTTGTAGAAGTAATCAATAAAATAAGTGCACATTTTAGCTATTTTTGTCCTAATTTCACATCTCAAACACACTGACTTTTGTTCAAGAATACTGACTTATGTAGCAGTTTCTAAGATGTTTGTAAACATAAAGCACTTGAAAAATATCAAATGAAGTCAAGTATAAAACAAAATATTAACATTATATATTTTACATAAAATTTAGCCATACATTTAACCAAGTGATCATGCTGAACCCTTTTGAAGTGTGTGAGAGTGGTTAAAATAAGATTAATTCCTCAAACTTAGAGTCTTTAATGATTAGCAGAAGTAGTTTTAAATCATAGGTTTTCCTAGGATAAATTTCAGACATTAAATTAAGAATGAAAATATTGTTTAGGGCCACCTGGGTGGCCCAGCTGGTTAAGCATCTGACACTTGATTTTGGCTTAGGTCATGTTCTCATGGTTCATGAGTTTGAACTCCACATTGGGCTCTCCATTGACAGCACGGAGCCTGCTTGGGATTCTCCCTCTCCCTCTATCTCTGTCCCTTCCCTGCTCTCTCTCTCTTTCTCAAAAACCTAAACATAAAAAAGAAAAATATTATTTAAATTGAATTAACTCTCTACTATTCAAATGGATATCATACTTCTGGATTTTCTTTTTCAATTGGAGGTAAATTTTTGAATATTCTTCTTTCTACCAGTTCTTTGGTTCCTCTTCTCATAAGCCTTAAACAAACTTAAAACAAATTAATTCCATTCTCCCTCTAAATCCTTCCTCAAGGTTGATGACTTCTTTGGTACAGACATCTTAGAGCCCCAAAAGAATTGAATATAAGCTTTTCAATTCTGGCTAGAGGTATTATTTTAGAATAGAAAGTGCCCAGATCACCTTATTTAAAATAACAAGATGATACTCAATAATGAATTTATCTCTAGTTCCAGATATTGAAATCAAACTACTTGTTAATTAAGTTAATTGGTTATATGAAGGATTGCTACTGTTTCCCACCTTGATTGAGACTTTGTAGAAAACAGGTCCATTTCGGGGCGCCTGGGTGGCTCAGTTGGTTAAGCGGCCGACTTTGGCTCAGGTCATGATCTTGCGGTCTGTGGGTTTGAGCCCTGCATCAGGCTCTGTGCTGACAGCTCACAGCCTGGAGCCTGTTTCAGATTCTGTGTCTCCCTCTCTCTGACCCTCCCCTGTTCATGTTCTGTCTCTCCCTGTCTCAAAAATAAATAAAAAACATTAAAAAATTAAAAAAAAAAAAAGAAAACAGGTCCATTTTATTCGATCATGCTATTTTATTGTATGTAATTTATGTGTTTTTCTCCAGAAGTTGAGACTAGGCAAAAGCAAAAAGTTAAAATACTATTTTAAAATTCTTTGTACAGAATAACTTCTGAATTTCTCTTCATTAACATCATGCAAAAATCATTCCCAATAATGAAGGAGCCCCATAGATCAAGACTACTTATATGAATGTATTCATATTTCATGCTAATTAGTCCCTGTACACACAATCTCTTTCCCTGGTGTGTCCAGTACATGTGTCTTTGTCCTAGATTGCTCATTAAATCTGTTATAGTTCATTTGAGCACTGCATCACTGTGACTGAATTAGACATTTCAGAATCCGAGGCTTACAATTCCCTCCTCTTGTATATTTCTTACAAAACCTTACAAGCAAGGCTCTGGTAGTGTTTTAGAAATAATGCATTCTGTAGTCTATATGTTCTGTAAGTGCATAAACAAGGCTATCACAAAGCAGACTGCTACCCTAAACGCAGGGTAGCAGTTCATGCAGGTAATATGCCCAGTATCTGACAATGTTTGAGAAGTAGCAATCCTTATTCTTTTTAATGGGGACCTCTGAAACCAACAGTGTCTAGAAAAATATCATACTCATTGTTACACTGAGATTTTTCCTAAATTATTATACATAGAGACCACACACGCAAGCATACCCACACACACCTTGTGTGTGTGTTTTTTTTTTTCATTAAGCAACCGAGAGTATTCAATAGTTAAAATGGTAATACATTCGTGCCTGAACTATAATGTTAGGAATCTAGTTCTTTCTAAGTGACAATAGGAAGTTATGTTAAAATAACACAGTTTGTGCAGGGGTCTCAATATAGATTAATTTTAAAATTGTTACATGATGGTAGTTTGATTCCTATAAGTTTCAAGCCCTATGTTATAAAAGAACATTGCCGTAAGATGAAGATTTTGACTTTTCTTTTAGAACCAGGTCTGTACAAACGGAAGGTAAGATATTTTCAGACTTGAAAATTCCACATTGATTTTCACTTTCCTTATTTTTTTGGTACCTTAGGCTAACAACATTAAAAAAAAATTCTATCCTGTATATAACATATATATTGTTTCAAAAACTAATCCATATCTTGTATGTATTTCTGCTCACAATATATTTGAAATTCTTAATTATCTATATATTAATAATAAAAGTAGACTGAAGTGCTTATTGGAAAATTATATTCTATTTTTATTGAATTTTTAAACTTTTTTTTAGATTTTATTTTTTTAAATTTTTTTTAACATTTATTCATCTTTGAGAGACAGAGAGAGACAAAGCATGAGCGGGGAAGGGGCAGAGAGAGAGGGAGACACAGAATCCAAAGCAGGCTCCAGGCTCTGAGCTGTCAGCCCAGAGCCGGATACAGGGCTCGAACTCACGAACTGCGAGATCATGACCTGAGCTGAAGTCGGAGGCTCAAGTGACTGAGCCACCCAGGTGTCCCTAGATTTTATTTGTAATCTTCATGCCTAATGTGGGACTCAAACTTACAACCCTGAGATCAAGAGTTACATGCTCTAGGGGTGCCTGGGTGGCTCAGTTGGTTAAGTGTCTAACTAAAGCTCAGATCATGATTTCATGGTCTGTGAGTTCGAGCCCCGCGTCGGGCTCTGTGCTGACAGCTCAGAGCCTGGAGCCTGTTTCAGATTCTGTGTCTCTCTGTCTCTCTGACCCTCCCCCATTCATGCTCTGTCTCTCCCTGTCTCAAAAATAAATAAACGTTAAAAAAAAAAAAAAAAAAGTTACATGCTCTACCAACTGAGCCAGCCAGGCATCCCATATATTTTACTGACTTTTTAGATTCTAATAAATATACATGAACACTTCTGACCAAATGCTAACTGGAAATATCTGTAGTCTTTTGTTTTTCATTTCTAGCAGTAATAGAAGTATTTGCCATTAAGTTTAATTTTCAAGACAGTATCATAGTCTAAGAAATGCATATCATAAGACAGTCTATAAAAAATAACAAAATTAGTAACTTTAGAATTTGTATAATTTAAATTTGAAATTCCTACTAATTATCAATAATATTCAATAAAAGGTAATAAAAAGTTGACTTAAGACATTCCCAGGTGGTTGGGGTGGCTCAGTCAGTTGAATGTCAGAATTCGGCTCAGGTCATGATCTCACAGTTTGTGAGTTCGAGTCCTGCATCGGGCTTGCTGCTGTCAGTGCAGAGCCTGCTTCAGATCTTTTGTCCCCCTCTCTCTCTTCCCCTCCCTCACTCACTCTCTCTCAAAAATAAATAAACATTAATTTTTTTTTTAAAAAAAGACATTCCCAGATGGAAGACATTTCCAGCTGGTAGAGCAGTTCTCTTCATGTTAATTACTAGAACAACGAACAACTTTGATATAAAATAAAAAGAGTTTTCATCAAAACAGCAGGTTAAATCACCCTGGCCCTTTAAACCTGTGTATATTTTCTGTTGAGGGCCCTTGTGTTTAATACCTACTCATAACTTCATAAACACCAAGATATGGATTTATACAACATATTTTAAGAGTTTGAAAAGTTACCTTGATCTACCAAGTCTTTAAAAATTATGCATATGTATCACAAAGTACCAGACCTTAAGGGAATTTGCTACTCCTTGTGACAGTGACTTTAGTTTTCCAGCTCTTTTCTTTCAAACATCTTTGAAGAAAGTATGTGATCATGTATATTGTTATACAATTTAGACATTGTTTATTACTTATTTTGTTTAAATACTGAGGCTTTAAGTAATTCATAAAGTTCCTTATTTAGTTACAATAAAGCTATTGTACACCACTGATCATTTTTAATAAAGAGAGAGAAAGGACATAGGGGAAACACAAGGGCAGCAACTCAGGAACTAATGGAGATGACCTTTTAAAAATAAATTTACTAGCACACTAATGCAACTGACTCAGTTTATTAAAACTCTCATCTTGGGGCGCCTGAGTGGCTCAGTCAGTTAAGCGTCGGCTTCGGCTCAGGTATGGATCTCATGGTTTGTGAGTTCGAACCCCGCATCAGGCTCTGGGCTGACAGCTCAGAGCCGGGAGCCTGCTTCAGATTCTGTGTCTCCCTCTGTCTGCCCCTCTGCTGCTTGCACTCTGTCTCTCACATTGTCTCAAAAATAAATAAACATTAAAAAATATTTAAAAAAACCTGTCATCTTTCTGGACTCAGATGCTATTATTATCTTACTTTGGAAAATAAGTAGTACATTTTGAATGTGATGATCCAAATATTTAAATTTACTATCTGGTTTTAATTATTTTCTAATCTTCCTCATAAAAATCTCACATTTTCATTTCTTGATACAGGATGGATATCCAATCTACATGTACTATAGAAACATAATTATATCTGAAGATCAAATATTCTCAAAAAACTTTAATACTATACTAGGAATTGTTCTTATAGTAGAAAAAGAAGAAAATGCTTTGTGGACAGGTAGTGGTGGATTTTAGAATTTTAAAATACAGAATACAGAATCTTGGGGAAGGATACCAAACAGTGGTTTACACATGTTCCTTAAAACCATCATGGTGTCTTACACAGTATTACATCCCTTCAAATAGGCCTTCAGTAAATGATTGTGTTAAGTAAACAATCAATCATCCCCATAGAGATGCTCACAAGGGATATTATTTTGACCAAAATAGCTTTACTGAATTATTTAAGAAAAACCTCAAACCACCAAAGTAGTTAGTCATATAAGTCAGACTCTCTTAAATAAAAAGTTTCATCCTTGAGGCAAAACTGAAAGGATACAAGTAAAATAAAACTTCTATAATATACTCTCTTAAAATGTTCTAGGAAGCTGTAAAAGTCCTTGTGCAATTGGATAATTTCTTCTAATGTTTTAACACTAAAATTTGTGAACTTGAGTGCTTTCTAAATGGAATATGCTAGTTATAGGAGATGTAAGAGACAGAGAGTGAGATAACATACCAGCCCCCAAGAGCTTAAAAATTAAGGAAATAAGACAAGTAAAAAAACCTACACATAATAGTTATTATTAGCTATCTATTAGCATAAAACCAAAGAACATTTCCAAGATTTGTGTACTAAATTGCCCAACCAACACTCAAAATTCCAATCAAGATGACAGAGATAATCTCACGAAATGGAACTATAATTTAGTAAGTTGAGTAATATAATAGCTTTTATCCAATTTTAGGAATTAAATTTTACACTTTCTATATCTATAGAACTTGTACCACACTTTATTAATATTACTTAGTTTAGGCATGTGCAATGTCTTCCCTATATGTCAATCAATAAGCTCTAGACAGGTGTTTCTTCCTCAAGTCCAAATGTCCCCTCCAAACCCCAGGTCCCAATCATCTTCATATCAGAGTGATCTTTCTAATGTTTTAATATGAAAACATCACTTCTCTGCTTAATATTTGCATTCCATGTTGGCTTTAGGATAAAAAAATTCAAACTCCTAAATACTGCACAGTAGGCCAATAATGAGTTGGTCTCTTATATTGTCTCAATACACTCCTTACCACTTTCCCTAGAATTACACTTCCCACGAAGTATACCAAACAACTTAGAGTGACCTGAATATACCACAATTTCTCATATATTAACACACATCTCAATGGGTATTTCCACTCTGTCTAGAATTCCTTGCTACTGTAATTTACTTTTCTCATTACCAATCCTTATTAAGTCTTTGAAACTCAGACCTGGCCTCAACATCCTTTGGAAATTCTTACTTAATTACCTTCATCTGAGTTCAGTGACCCTCCTTCTTTTCTGGTCCTGCAGTACCCTATTCATTTCTGTTCTAATGTTTATCACATGTAATAATCATCATCAAAATCATCATCATCATCATCATCATCATCATCATCATCATCATCTGTTTACATGTCTATCTTCCCCACTACTTGAATTTCCTGAGGACATTAAGTCATATTTCTGTATCCTGAGCATTCAACATAGAAGCATAGAAAAAAAAAAGTGGGCTTTAATAAATGCGCATTGACTAAAAAAAAATCAGAAAAGCACAACTAACATTTGCGGTTAAAATCCTATGAACAAGATAGAATATAGGTAAGCAGCCCCCAAATGGAATGATGCTGGGATGAAAATATGGGAATACATTTAACTTTGAGGAACATCCGTTGGGGTAGATGGGTTATCAGGTTTATGAAATTATGTTTTTTTCCACTATTTCTCAAACTTTCTTTATACTGTATCAGAGTTTTGGTTTTCTTCTCCCCAGCAGACTCTAATGAATACAGCATTTTCTTTTGAAGGTCAATCTTCAAAATGTTACCATTTGGCATTGTAGTGAAAACTACTTAAGGAGGCCTCTGTGGGGTTCCAGAAAACAATGGCTTCCATACATAAATGGCTCCCATGAAGTAACCTGTGGACATTGGCTACAACACATACCTAATGTTCCCCTATGTAGTATGATCCAAACTCATACACTAGAGCTGACAAACACAGCAAAGGATGGTTAACCAGTAGGCTCTGGGAAGCAGAACAAGTCAACATGGATGTCTAAAGAAGGTAAAAGAAGTAATGTCTATTGAGCTAGACAAATATCTTAAAGTCCTGAATAAAGCACTTAGTTAAATGAAAAAAAAAATAATAAAATCAATGCTCAAAAATATAGCAAAAAAGGCAAAAAGATTCTAAAGTATACTTTCTTCCATTAAAAGTATTTTAAGCATATGACTCTACTCACTAAAATTTAAGCCATGACTTCATTTAGTCATAAGCTATGCCACCATGGTACAGTTGACACCGCTGTATTTCCATACTGCCATTGAAAAACATTTCACTAAAAAATCCAAAGTGGTTACTGTAAGTTTTTCCTCAAAAATGAAATTGGTGAATATATATATATATATATATATATATATATATATATACATATATATATACACACACATTATATCTGAATCAGTTGTAGCAAAATTGAATAAGGTGATTTCAAATGCAAATGGAAAACATGAGGGGAATCACTAATGTCATTGTGAAAATAAAACTAAATGTGAAAATGTACACTATTTGTTCCTGTGATTTGGATATTTCCCCATGCTGCAAAACAAAGTTTATATCTTATGCATATGCATTGTACATATAGCATAACATTGTAATATTAAATTACCAGTAAGTATAACAAAACCATCAAAAATATTTGTATTATGCTTTTAGCATAGCATTTCAACTGCAATGCTATTATCATACTGTATTCAAAAATAAATAATTGGTGGAAGAAAAAGGGAAGATAGTGGTGATTTGGATGTTGCTAATACAGAACAAAATGTTTTTTCCATTCTCTCACAAATATTCAATTATTTTTCTATCAGTAATATTCATTTTGCCTTTTAAGAATTTCTCAAAAAACTGCTCTCTATCCCTACTATTTTAGATTCTTCCTCTATGATTCATTTCCTGTTTGAGTCATATTAATTGGTCAATCCAAAGGGGGTTAACACTGTCTTAAGATATTTGTCTTCATATCTCCCTTTCCTCAGCCCATATATTTAATTAGGCAGAATTTGTGACTATTTTCTAGGTGAATAAAATGGAATTATATAAAGTAATCAGAAGAGGTAATACTGGTAGGAATTTGGTGTGATAGATGCAAGTGAAGAACGTTAAAGAAGAACCTGCGAAGATCAGTCACAAACTGATGGTAAGAAACACTGAGCATCATAAGAAGGATGAAAGATAAGTACCAAAAAAGTATACACTAAAAGGGGAAAATGACTCACACCTGACAAGAAGTATATACTAAAAGATGGGGAAAAATGACTCATACTTGCCAAAAAGCCATAATACTATTTACTAAAAGCTATAATAATCAAGATAGTGATTTACTAGCATAAGATACAGATTGATGAAATTAAAAAAATCGGGAATCCAAAAATAATCCCAATAATCCAGTCAATGAATATTAGACAAGGGGGAAAAATTATGGGAAAGAGTAGGCTTAACCAACGGTGTTGAGACAACAGGATATCCATATGCAAAAGAATGTAGTTGGATAAAATAAAATTCTTAGAAGGAACCATCGGAACAAATTTTTGTCACCTTGAATTAGGAAATGGCTTCTGAAATATAACACCAAAAGTACAATCAATGGAAGAGAAAATAATTGGGTTTAATCAAAGTTAAAACTTCTGTGTTTCAAAAGACACTATCAAGAAAATGACAAAATCAATCCACAGAATGAAAGAAGATATTTGCAAACATAAAATGACAAATAATGCGATTAAAAATGGGCAAAGAATCCAAACAAATATCTGCAAAGAATATATAGAAATATCTAATAAATACATGCAAAGCTGTTGAACATCATTAGAAACTGGGGATATGCAAATCAAAACCATAATAGAAAGGGATGGGAAGAGGAGAAGATGAGAGCAGCACTGGAGAATTCTAGGCTTCTCTCATCTGACGAACATAACTAGATGACTATCAAATGATCCTACAACTCAATGGATGTACCAAAATCACTTAATTGTTTTAAAAATAAACAAGAGAGTATGCATCTAGAAGGTCTTGTCAAGCATAATGTGAAGATGGAGAATGATAAATAGCTACTAGAGAAGTTGAGAGGTAGTAACTAGAGGCCATGGAAAAGATAATTTTAACAGGGTAACAAACATGGGCATCACAAAGCCAGGAGTCAATGGAAGAGGTGGATGTAGAGGCACTTAATGTAAACATCATGACTAAAGATGATTAGCCATAAAGGGAATACAAACAAAATTATATAGATACCATGATAACATGTATATTGAAAGCAATTCCATTAAAATTATTCATAGATATTCTACGGAATATTTTGGGATTGTTATTTCTATAATGCAATTAATTTCCTAATATCTTAAGATTAAAGTATATTTATGAAAATGACCATGGTTATATGTGACATTGACACAGTTGTGTTTTTGTTGTTGTTGTTGTTGTTGTTGTTGTTGTTGTTGTTGTTGTTTTGGTTGTCTTGTTTTGTTTTTTACATAAAACAGCTTTTTAAGTTAAAAATTAGTTTGGACCTTTTCCCATTATTGTTGTGATTCATTTTTTTTTCTTCAAAATAAGACCTAGATATAACTGCATGAAAGTAAAAGAGAAACATAGGGAGCCTCGGTGTTTACAAGCATCCCTGCTTGTTGGACGCTCTGGTCTCTTTTGGTGTCATTGGAATGCTACTCTTTATGTAGGTCCATTGTGCAGTGATGAATGAAATGGCTACTGATACTCTCTAAATAAAAGACTCACTCTCCCTCAATAGAAGCAGGTGCTATGGAACAGCTACTGTTTGCACAGTGACTTTCCAGACAAAAATTTTACACAAAAGGAACATACAAATAATTCCTAGGAGGCCTCCTCTGTGAATTTCCTAAACAACTGCCCAGCTGCTGTAATGCCCCATATGTCATTCTTAAGGTCAGTTTGGTATCGATGCCTTTTTTAGTAACACTACTACGAATATATTTATAAGAAATACATCACAAAGAATTTGACATTTGGGGTTATATTTCATTAACTGATGAATGTCTTAGTATGAGACCTATATTGCCAATAATTTTTGGCTGTTGGTGCTTATAGCTTTAGCACAATTAAGTGTTGGCAAAAAAATTAAGTATTGGCAAGAAATATCTTTATAGCACTTTGGCTATCACCCATTATACTTTAAACCAACATTATCTTTAAAAGTAGCAATCACATATAGTTTACTTACTTTGCAAAATGAATTATATTTGAACCTTATAAAATGTAAAGTGATATTTTTAATGATAATTCAACAATGGACACTAACAAATATGTTATTTCTAATTTACTTCTCTACATTATTTGCATAAATGTTTGTATCTCCACACCTTCACGATCTCAGGCAATTTCATTAGCAGACATTAGAATAAATGAAGGTACAGATGAAGCTTAGGTTTCCACTTGAAATTGTATCAACAGGTTTTCATACTCATTTATTTTAGTATTTCTAAAATTCTTGTAATGCCAGGTGTGTCCCAAATAAATTATGACATAAAATAACAATGCCGCTTTGAAAATGAGAGAATAATTAACAGAATCATCTTTTTAAAAAAAAAATGTATGTTAGAATACTGACATACTTTTTTTAGAAGCATAATCAACACTATAGTTGATAATCAGCAAATACTCATACCAGGCATGCAAAGGAAAATAAGAGGCATTCTAAAGGAAGGCTAAGCAATATGTTTAAAAAATAACTTTTACTGTGAGAAAAAGTTATGTTGCTTATGATCCAATAAGACAATTACGAGAAGTTCTAAGAGAAGTTCTGATTATCAGGGTGAAAATATTTTTCCACGCAGTTAGAGGACAGGAAGAAGGTAGAGCCACAGATCATAACCTAAACTTAGAAATGAAAGATCAAGAGAGCCACCTGCAGTTTGAAGTCCAGAAATATGAAAATCCTCTCAGCCTTCTGTTGAAAAACATTGTTTCTAGGGTTGATACTCCCAGAGTTCCTGATTAAGTTAGACTTGGTTAGAAAAGCACATCACAATATAACTCAGATATACTATAAAAATAAATTCCTTTTTTAAGTTCTATGAGGCTTTCAATCAGAATCATATATATATATATATATATATTTGCAACTATACATTAATGCATTCAACAAGCACTTGAAACATATTTATTAAGCACCTATTACATTGGTTACTCTTTATCTCCTACCTAAATGGTAGCTGGGCTTGTATTATAAATGATTATTCTCCTATCATTTATACAACCATATTAGTCCTCATAAGAACAATCTTCAACTTCTGTAGATTCTATCAAAATATAGTTATGTTTTTTAAAGTGAAGTTTGCATTTTTAAGTTTGGATTACAATGATTCTCAAACACTTTCTCCCCTCTATACCTACTTGGGTACTATAATGTCCTTGTGGCCTATATTAAATACACTATCAATAATGCATCCCAGTTAACATATAAAGTTGTCAGGCAAGAGAACAAGCTATTATTAACTATGAGTCTATTTGAAGTATTAAGAGGTAATGTCATACTTGGTGTTGGGACCTAGGTCTCTGCTGAAGTCTAAGGATATCAACATTTAGGCAGGAAAAACAGGTTATTTCCCATTTTCAGCTTTTGCAATGAGGGAGTTTTTTTTTAACTAAGATTTAGGAGAAAGATAAAATGTTTTAGAAGGCTGTTTACTACTTATAAAAATTACCACATAATTTATAGACTACTAAAAATGAGACATGTTTTAGAAATTACTACATTCTCAACTGATCTCTCAGTAGATAACTCTGAAGTTTGGAGCTAAATCCATTAATAGCTTATAAAACATAACATGATAAAATATTAAGACTGCTGCCAGCACAGGCAAACATTCTCAACATAGCCATACGTCAACTTTCTCAGGAGTAACAACACCCAGGCTCTCAAATCCAGGATATTAGAAAAATAAAATATAAGGAATCCATATTTTATGGGTCTAATCAAAAGGAGACTATTGGCTTTTTAAAGGAGTGGTCAGAGTTGATGAGCTAATCTATCTTTAACAAATCCGGTCATTCCCAAACTTTAGAAATAAATTAGCTATTTTAAGATGGAAATCAAGAATAATCAGATCTTACTCAGAAAATGATAAACCTCCTTTCACATTGTCTATTTGCTTTGTTTCTTTGCATCTCATCAGATCATACCATGGAAAAATAAATGGAAATATAAGTGAAACTATTCAAACTTGCTACTACAGCATAGCTCTGATATATTTACATTTGAACACAGCCCCCCAAGCACTAACAGGGTTGAGGGAGAGAAGGAAGACTTTCATTTGGGTAGAAGAGTGAAAATGGCACTCAAAGCTACTCTTGCATCTCTAGCCTAACATAGACCAAGATATGTCTTTCTTTGATGTCAGAATGATCGGAATCTGTGTCTCTTTAAGAGGTACTGGCTCTAGAACATGCATAGATATAAATACTATGCTTGGGCATTCATTTGAAGATATTAATGAAGGTTTCACATAAACACCCAGAGATCTTACAAATCTCTCCATTTCAAAGAATTTCACAAGATTAACAGAAAACATTAAGGGTAATATATTTTTTAGCAAAATCTGTGCACAAGCTAGAAATATTTTTTCTGGGTAAAACAGCCTAAATATAAATTAGAGTCAAAAATTTTCCAATCTACTTTAACTAGTCCCTATGATCTAACAAAGCAATGTCTATCTTCTCATCTGTGTTGATAAATAAGAAAACCCCTAGTATCTTATCATATTGCATATGGCTAATACATCCTCCTAGACTAGTATTTACTTACCCATTTTAGTGAGATTGTAAGAATTAATAATATGTATGTATATATTCATATTCAAATGTCTTATAACTAGGATTTATTGCAACTGAAATCTGACCTCCTTTTGGTAATAGTACAGTTGATTTGCCATCTTAGGTGTGTTTTGGTGGAAAATGTTTCATAGTGTTTGTATTGTCACTGCCAAGATGAGGAGTTTAAACAGTTAACTGATAAAAGTAAAAAGTAAATTGCAAATAAAATACTAAATCTAAAACTTATCTATACCAACAGAGTATAACCTTTTCTCTTAATGATTACATTCATAATTCTAAAGGCATGAATCCAAATCTGCTTCCAATATGCCATCATCAAAACCTTTAATATCATAGGGTTATATATAGGTGTTTGTCATGTAGTAGCAGTGGAGAACAGAAAGTGAAATGTCTGCTCTGGTAAATCTTTTTGCTTGATAAAATGTCCTGTAGTTAAGAAGAGCAACACAATGAAGGAGTTGAGTATGAGCCATGGAGCCAGGCTGCCTGGAATCAAATGCCAACTCTCTCACTTACTACTTGTCTGACATTGGTTAATTCACTTAATCTTCTTTGTGCATCAGGTTTTTTTTATTTATAAAAAAAGGATATCAGCTTCGACTGGGGTACTGTGAGAATTAAATGAGTCACCTAAAGCAATGTCAGATACATAGCAAGTGCTAACTGTGTGATGGCTGTTATTATATTTAGAGCCTTTGGAATAATTTATATCAATCTGTGAGTATACAGAAAGATATGAAAACCATGAAATTTTTAATGATATTAAACAAAAATAAAATACTAGAAGCAAAGAAAGAAAAAGAAAAAGAACAAATCTAATGTCTAACATGAAGCAATTAAAATTGGAAAATTAAATCTGCGTCACTCTCAGTGGCAAGAGAGTATTATGAATAATTTCCAATTACTAGTGAGAATCGGAAACCAAAATTATAAAATAAAAATGAATCAAATGGTATACTGGACATGAATGAAATTTGCCAAATGCCTAATACATCTCTATATTACACATATACACATGTAACATTTTAAGGGACGGATATATGTCTAAAAAGATGAAATTTATATATTATCATTTAAAAGTTAAAAGTCATTATCTTGGGATTCCAGAATTCCAAATGGCATTAATTTTTTGTTTGCATATTTTTCCAAATTTGCCAATGATTTTTCCAGATTTTCTATAACAAGCATTAATTTATTATAAAATTACTGAAAATGAATTGCTTTTCAGTAATTTTAAGAACATTACTTTTAAGAGACAAAACTAACTTAACATAAACCATTTTGCACAATAAAAAATCACCTTGAGTTTGATGTCAGGGCTAGAAAGTTACAGAGATGGGATTATAACCTGGGTCTTCTCATTTCTAGTCCAGTAATAACTACTACTGTCTATCATACTCCCTGTAATCCACAGCCTTGAACAATCTAACTCTTATGCAAACCCTTACTTCCAGTCAGGCCAACATGTTTTCTTTCCCAATTTTCCTAAGTATGCTTTCATTATAACAACTATCTTCCTGTAACATACATGTTTCTTTACAAGTCTCTCTCCCCACAACACTAGAAGCTCCCTGATGATAGTAATATCATCTTTGTACACCCAGAATAAGAAAAAGTACTCCACAAATGAAGTGTTTAGTCAATATTTTCTGAGTGACAATTCTGTAGTTTAAATGCATATTATATATTCTACTTCCCCATCCTAAGAGAATGTTGTTTTATCAAATGTACTGACAAGTATTTCCCTAATCCAATTCAGATTCTACTTGTTCCTTATACTTCGATATCAATGGCCATTAGTGATTTCATTTTTAGAAGTTATCACTGCTTGAATTCTATCCTTTGGTCTTCGCAAGATTGTTACGGAATATTTACTCTAAATATATTACTCAAGGTTCCCAACATCCATTCATATACAAAAAACTTTTAAGACTTTCTCTGCATAAATCCTGGAAGGATACTAGAAAGAATAGAAAAAGGTCTTCACACATGAAGATTTCACCTTCTGAGAGAAAGACTATTTGCTTCTTAAAGAGTAAGGGATATCATAAAGAATCAAGAATTGTACTCATATTACTACAATTTCCCCTTTGATGGCTCAAATAATCTTCCTTAAGTGTAATAACATTTTTTTACAGATAATGGATACTTGTGCAAACTCATTTTACTACCACAAATACATCCAAAAGGTAACTATTGCTAATTAGCAAAATGTCCCAGAAGATTTGGCTACATACACATATACATTCACAGATCACAAAGTAAGAATCATGTTCCTGAGTCAGCTCAAGCAAGGGTTTATTTAAAGTATGCTTCAGGTTTATTCTCACTAGGAAGTGTTTCATACAATTGCATTAGCCATTCCTTGTTAAAATGTATTGATACTGACGCAGGTATGAAATAGAGTAACTGAACAGAGAAGTGATTGGGTCAACCACAGCACCACATACCAAAGGACTTAAATTTTCCTTGTTCTTTAGGATTTCTTTCAATTCAGTTGATGTTTCAATTGAACTGGCATTATTCCCATTAGCTTTAGGGTACGGGTAGATTTAAATAGAAGAGTCTTGGCATTAACAATTTGATGTATTCCCCCAAGGATCTGTTTCACATAATGATGTAACAATTGTAGCCTTTCCTCATTTTTATACCTTAAGTAACAGGCTTATATTTTTTTTAGCAAAAGACTTGCTTGAGGCTGTTAATGGAAAACTACATCATTAATAATTAGAACAGTGTCAAAATGGATAAAATTAATAATTCAGGTAAAAATATATTACAACCTATTATATATTGGAAGGGAGAAAATGGTTTAAATCATTTGTATAATTATTTCTGAGAAGTATCTCTTAGATAAAAAGTTAACATTAAAATAATAAAAACACATAGTGAACTATACTTAAATCTAAAACTAAAATAGCACCTGCCTACAACAGATACATGAAACTATGCTCAAACATCACTCATCGGGGTGCCTGGGTGGCTCAGTTAGTTAAGCATCCAACTTCAGCTCAGGTCATGATCTCACAGTTCATGAGTTCGAGCCCCGCGTCGGGCTCTGTGCTGACAGCTCGGAGCCTGGAGCCTGCTTCAGATTCTGCATCTCCCTCTCTCTCTGCTCCTACCCCACTCATGCTCTGTCTCTCCTTCAAAAATAAATAAAAACATTAAAAATAAATAAATAAATAAATAAATAAATAAATAAATAAATAATTTTGAAAAATCACTCATCATCAGGGAAATGCAAGTCAAAACCACAATGAGATATCACCTCATACCTTTCAGAATGGCTAAAAATCGGAAAAACAAGAAACAAGTATTGGCAAAGATGTAGAAGAAAAGAAACCCCCATGCACTACTGGGCAGAATGTAAACTGGTACAATCACTGTGGAAAACAGTATACAGTCCTCAAAAAAATTAAAAATAGAACTTCCCTATGATCCAGTAATTTCACTATTGAGTATCTACCCAAAGAACATGAAAACACTAATTTGTAAAAGTAATACACCCCTATGTTTATTATAGCATTATTTACTACACCCAAATTATGGAAGCAGCCCAAGTGTCCACTGACAAATGAATGGATAAAGAAGATGTGGGGTGTGTGTGTGTGTGTGTGTGTGTGTACACACAAAACAACAGAATATTATTCAGCGACTAAAAACTGTGAATTTTTGCCATTTTCAACAACATGGATAAATCTATAGAGTATAATGCTAAGTGAAATAAGTCAGTCAGAGAAAGACAAATACCATATGATTTCACTCACATATGGAATTTAAGAAACAAAACAAATGAACATGGGGGAAAAGAAAGAGAGAAAACCCAAGAAATAGACTCCTAACTACAGAGAACAAACTGACGGTTACCAGAGAGGAGGAGGGTCGGGGAGGTGGGTTCCATAGGTGATGGGGGATAAGGAGGGCACTTGCTGCGATGAGCTCTGGGTATTGTATCAAAGGGTTCAGTCACTAAATTCTACACCTGAAACTAATATTACACACTATATGTTAACTACCTGAAATTTAAATAAAAACTTGAAAAAATATAGAGAACACACTGGTGGTTACCAGAGGGAAGGTGCATGGGGGTAATGGGTGAAATAAAGTGGATTAAGAGTACCTTATCATGATGAACACTGAGTTATAATATGGAATTTTTGAAACACTATTTTGTATACCTGAAACTATCATAATACTGTGTGTTAACTATAATGAAATTAAAATTAAAAAATAGGGGTGCCTGGGTTACTCAGTCGGTTAACTGTCCAACTTTGGCTCAGGTCTTGATCTCACGGTCCATGGGTTTGAGCCCTGGTAGGGCTCTGTGCTGACAGCTGAGCCTGGAGTCTGCTTCAGATTCTGTGTTTCCCCCCATCTCTTCTCCTGCCCTGCTCTCTCTCTCACTCAAAAATAAACAAAAACTTAAAAATACAAATAAAATAAAATAAAATAAAATAGAATAGAATAAATTAAATTAAATTAAATTAAATTACATTAAATTAAATTAAATTAAAATAGCACTGGCCTTGGTTTGAGGGGACAAGGGAAGGATAAGTAAACAGATGCATGTAGTTAAACAACAGATTATTATCAAGGCCTTAGGTTTTGTTTGGATGGTGAGGTGAGGAAAACTTACTATAATATTATAAAAAATAACTAATTAACTAAATAAATGAATAAATTAAAAGTTAGTAACCCACAAGTCAGGTATGAGTTGGTTATATTAGTCCAATTCTATAAGCCTGAGGTCCAAACAAAGACAAAAAAAAAAGGAAGGATAAAATAGCTCCAGCCATGCAAAACTAAACACACTTTTATATGATCTAGCAATCATGTTCCTTGGTATTTATCCAAAAGAGTAGAAAACACATCTCAAAAAAAAAAAAAAAAACATGCACACAATGATGGAGCACAGGGGATGCTTTGGGCAGTGAAACAATTCTGTAAATGTAATGTCATTATACATTTGTCAAAGCACATAAACTATAGAACATGGAGAGTGAACTCTAATGTATACTATGGATTTTAGTTAACAGTAGTGTATCAATTTTTGTTCATTAATGGTAATAAATATATCACATCAATGCATGGTATTAATAATAGGGAAAACTGGGGGCAGAGTGAGGGCATATATTGGAACCCTGTAGTCTACTCAACTTTCTTGTAAACTAAAATAGTGTCTCTTGACAAAGATTCTGGGGAAGATGGTGAGTAGGAGCACCCTAGGCTCACCTCCTTCCAAGGATACACCTAGAGAACACTCACATCAGTGTAAATAACTGAGAAAATGACTTGAAAACTGGAAGAATAAACTCCATAACTAAATGTAGGGAGGAAGCTACATGAAAAAGGTGCAGGGAATATACCTGTGTTTCTTAACACACAGAAACAGATACAGACTTAGAAAAAAATGAGGATAAAGGAAAATATGTCCCAATGAAAGAAAGGGACAAACTCACAGCAAAAGACTCAAGCAAAATGGAGGTAAGTAGCATGTCTCATAGAGAATTTAAAGTAATGATCATAAAGATAGTCACTGAACTTGAGAAAAGAGTGGAGGACATCAGTGAAAGAAAGCCTCAACACAGAGATAAAAAATAACTAATCAAAGATGAAGAACACAACAAATGAAATTAAAAATACACTAGATGGAATAAATAAGTAGACTAGACAAAGCAGAAGAATGAATCAACAATCTGGAGGACAGAGTAATGGAAAGTAATCAGGCTGAGTAGATGAGAGAAAAAAATATGTAAAATAAAAATAGACTTAGGAGACTCAGTGACTCCACCAAGTGCAATAACATTTGTATTATAAGGATACCAAAAAATGGAACTGAAGTAAAAAGGAACAGAAAATTTGAAGAAATAATTGGTGAAAACTTCCTCAGTCTGGCGAAGAAAACAGATGAAGATTTGGGAGGCACAGAGATTCCCCAACAATATCAATCCAAAGAGGTTCACACCAAGCAAAAAGTAATTAAGACGGTATAAGTAATTAAAACGTAGTGATAAAGAGAATTTTAAAACCAGCAAGAGAAAAGAAAGCAGTTACATACAAGCAAAACCCCATAAGGCAATCAGCAGATGTTTCTGGAGAACCTTTGAGGGCTAGAAGGGAGTGGCATGATGTATTTAAAGTGCTGAAAGGGAAGGATATGCAGCCAAGAACACTCTATTTGGCAAGGCTGTCATTCAGAATAGGAGAGATAATGAGTTTTCCAGACAAACAAAAGTTAAAGGAAATGATGACCACTAAATGAGTCCTACAAGAAATGTTAAAGGGGACTCTAAGTGGACAGAAAAGACCGTAAGCAAGAGTAGGGAAAGTACGAAACACAAAAGCAGTAAAAATAAATATATCTGCAAATAAGGGACTCACAAAATAAAAGCATGTAAAGTATGACATCATATATCTAAAACATGGGGGGAGAGGAATAAACAATGGGTTCAAAGTTCAGTGACCATCAACTTACAATAGACTGCTATATACAGAAGAGGTTATATATAAACATAATGGTAAATGAACCTAGACCACTTTCTTACACCATACACAAAAATAAACTAAAAATGGATGAAAGACCTCAATGTAAGACAGGAATCCATCAAAATTCTCGAGGAGAAAGCAGGAAAAACCTCTTTGACCTTGGTCTCAGCAACTTCTTACTCAACACATTTCCATAGGTAAGGGAAACAAAAGCAAAAATGAACTATTGGGACCTTATCAAAATAAAAAGCTTCTGCAAGTGAAGGAAACAATCAGCAAAGTTATAGGCAACGGACAGAATGGTACAAGGTATTTGCAAACGACATATCAGATAAAGGGTTAGTATCCAAAATCTATAAAGAACTTATCAAATTCAACACCCAAAAAAACAAATAATCCAGTGAAGAAATGGGCAAAAAACATGAATAGACACTTCTCCAAAGAAGACATCCAGATGGCCAACCAACACATGAAAAAATGCTCAACATCACCCATCATCATGGAAATAACAAATCAAAACCACAATGAGATACCACCTCACACCTGTCAGAATGGCTAACATTAACAACTCAGACAACAACAGATGTTGGTGAGGATGCAGAGAAAGAGGATCTCTTTCACACTGCTGGTGGGAATGCAAACTAGTGCAGCCACTCTGGAAAACAATAAGGAGGTTCCTCAAAAAATTAAAAGTAGAACTACCCTATTACCCAGCAATTGCACTACTAGGTATTTAACCAAGGGATACAGGTATGCCATTTTGAAGGGGCACATGCACCCCAATGTTTATAGCAGCACCATCAACAATAGCCAAAGTATTGAAAGAGCCCAAATGTCCATCAATGAATGAATGGATCAAGAAGATACTGTGTGTGTGTGTGTGTGTGTGTGTGTGTGTGTGCGTGTGTATATATACACACACATACAATATACACACACACATACACACACATACATACATACACACACACAATGGAGTATTACCCGACAATCAAAAAGAATGAAATCTTGCCATTTGGAACTATATGCATGGAACAGAGGGTATTATGCTAAGTGAAATTACTCAGAGAAAGACAAATATCATATGACTTTACTCATATGAGACTTTAATATACAAAACAGATGAACATAAGGGAAGGGAAACAAAATAATATAAAAACAGGAAGGGGACAAAACATACGAGACTCTTAAATATGGAGAACAAACAGAGGGTTACTGGAGAGGTTGTGGGAGGGGGGATGGACTAAATGGGTAAGGGTCATTAATGAATCTACTCCTGAAATCATTGTTGCACTATATGCTAACTAACTTGGATATAATTAAAAAATGAAAAAATTAAAAAGAACATGGGAGCTGATCTGAAGGAGCTGCCAATGGACAGACCTAGAAAAATTTGAGCAACAAAATAAATAATAATAGTACTAGATTATAACCCAAAATATAAAATGAATTTACATGTGACCATGGAAATGAATAAATAACTGGAAAAAAAATAAATAAACATAATGGTAAATACAAATCAAAACACAGTAAAAGATATACAAAAATTACGAGAAATTCAAGTATATCACTAAAGAAAGCTAACTAATCATGAGACAATTATGCAAGGAAAAAAATTAATGGAGAAGCATTATGAAAACAACCACAAAACAAATAACAAAATGTCAATAAATACATACATATCCATAATTAAATTGAGTGTAAATGGACTAAATATCCAATCAAACAAATAAGGTGACAGAAAGGCAAAAAACAAAAAACAAAAACAAACAACAAAAAAAACAAGATCATGGGGGCCCAGGTGGCCCAGTCAATCAAGTGCCCGACTCTTGATCTCACCTCAGGTCTTGATCTCAGAATCATGAGTTTATGTCCTGCACAGGGCTCTGCACTACGCATGAACCCTATTAAAAGAAAAAAAAAAACAAAAACAAAAACACAAGATCTATCTATATACTGCCTATAAGAGATTTATTCCAGACCTAAAGGCACATGCAGATTGAAAGCAAAGGATGGGAAGCATTTATCAAGCAAATGGTTGTTAAAAGAAAACCGGGATACCAATACTTGTATCAGAAAAAATACACTTTAAAGCGAAGACTTTAGCAAGAGACAAAGAAGGACATTATATAATGCTTAAGGGGACAATCCAATAAAAATATATAATAATTGTAAATACTTATGCACGTAACATGGAGGGACCCAGATACTTAAAGCAGTTAGTAACAAACATAAAGGAAGTAATTAATAATTATACAATAATAATAGAGGACTTTAACATTCCACTCACATCAATGGACAGAGTATCCAAAGGGAAAATCACCAAGGTAACAGAGGCTTTGAATGACACACTGGACCACATGGATTTAACAGATATACTCAGAATTTTTCATCCTAAAACAGCAGAGTATACACACTTTCAAGTGCACATGGAATATTCTCCAGAATAGATCAAATAGGCTACAAAACAAGTCTCAATGAATTCACAAAGATCCAAGTTATTCCATGCATCTGTTCTGAACACAACAATACAAAACTAGCAGTCAACCACAGAAAATATCTGGAAAGAGCACAAATGCATGGAGATTATACAACATGCTACTAAATAATGAATAGGTAAACCAAGAAAACAGGAAATCAAAAAATGCCTGAAGACAAATGAAAATGAAAATACAAACACAATGGTCCAAAACCTTAAGGATGTAGCAAAAGTGATTGTAAGAGGGGAGTTTATAGCAATACAGGCCTACTTAAGGAAGTAAGAAACCCCCACCCCCCCAAAAAAAAACAAAAAACAAAAAACAAAACTAAGCTCTAACTAAAAGAGCTAGATAGAGAACAACAACAATAAAAACTGAAAGCCATGGGGTACCTGGGTGGCTCAGTCGGTTAAGCAGCTGACTTCAGCTCAAGTCATGAACTCACTCATGGTTCATTAGTTCGTGCCCCACATCGGGCTCTGTGCTGACAACTCAGAGCCTGGAGCCTGCTTTGGATTCTTTGTAGCCCTCTCTCTCTCTGCCCCTCCTCAGCTCGTACTCTGTGTCTGTCTGTCTGTCTCTCTCTCTCTCTCTCTCAAAAATAAATAAAACATTTTAAAAAAAACATGAAAACTAGCAGAAGAAAAGAAATAATAAAGTTTAGAGCAGAGATAAATGAAATAGAAAGTAAAAAAAAAAAAATCAAACACATCAATGAAACCAGGAGCTTGTTCTTTGAAAAGATCAACAAAATTTATAAACTGTTTGTTCAGATGTCCCTGCAAGGGGACGGCCCTCTCGCCAGCGCACCGGAACAAACTGAAGGTCAACCAATCACTGAGCGCCAGTGCAATCCAACGGGGCCAATTACCGAGCAACAGCACAACAGGGCAGGAGAGAAAGACCCACCCGAGCCTAAACCCAGAACTGCTACAGATTAAAAACCCTACCCCAACCATACCCGGGCACGACTTTCCTGACTCCCTCCTTGAGTCATGGAACCTCGCCCGGAACCTTAGTTCCCAATAAAGCCTTAAACTGCAAAAATTCTTTTTGACTCTAACTCCTATCTTTACCCTGCACAACGCCTGACACTAACATTTGGTGCTGAAACCCGGGAGGAGGTGGTAGCTCGCTTCCCTTGGCTGAACTCCCTCCCCCCTCCTCACCAAGCCAGATGCCAACCACCCTACTCTCAAGAGCCTACAGGAGCCAGTAAGTAGAACAGACCCCTCCTTCCCCCCTTCCAACTACAGCTGATACCCACAAGAGACATCTCGCAAGTCAGTCTCCTCTCCTCTGCACGCCACAAGGCCCACACGCTGAAAGGCCCGCACGCCAAAAGG
This sequence comes from Panthera tigris, assembly GCF_018350195.1. Classification (NCBI taxonomy): domain Eukaryota; kingdom Metazoa; phylum Chordata; class Mammalia; order Carnivora; family Felidae; genus Panthera; species Panthera tigris. Next base: position 77,049,117 of record NC_056677.1, on the reverse strand, counting down.
CCCCTTATCGCAACTCGAGGGATGCCTCGCCTTGCCACACCAATGGGGAGTAACGAGTCTAAACCGCCTGGATCTCTTACCCCCCCTCCAATGTCTGTTAAAAAACTTCCGGCTCCTAGGCTTACAAGGCGAACTTCGTTGTAACTGACTCGTCCGCCTTTGCACTGCAGTCTGGCCTCAGTACAAATTAGATAATGATTCTCAATGGCCATGTGAGGGGTCTTTACAATACCAAATCTTAACCTATCTGGACAATTTCTGCCATCAGCTGGGAAAATGGGGAGAAATACCCTATGTTATGGCCTTTTGGGACCTCAGGTCTCACCCCCACCTATGTTCTTCCTGCCCCTCTGCATGTGTGCTCCTTGCCTGCCCATAACCCCCCGACAACCCCACCTCACCAACTTCCCTGATCTCCGACCCGTTAGAGGATCTAGCCATGCCACCCACTGGCCCTTGCCCCCCTCCATACCCCAAACTTCCAGCCATCTGGCCCTCGCCTCCCATATCATCCCAAACTCATGCTCAGGCCCCTCCCAGCAAACAGACCCCAGTGGCCATCTTACCTCCCCGTGAGGTGGCAGGGCCTGAAGGCCTGGTTTGTGTTCACATCCCCTTCTCCCTCCAAGACTTGTCCGCCATTGAAAAGCGACTAGGGTCATTCTCAGCAGACCCCACCCAATACATTAAGGAATTCCAATACCTCACCCAAGCCTACAGTCTCACATGGCATGACATTCATGTGATCCTCACCTCTACCCTCACCCCTGAGGAGAGGGAGCACATCCAGGCTGCAGCCAGAGAGCATGCAGACCAAACCCACATGACCGACCCCACTATGCCCGTAGGAGCCAATGCTGTCCGGGGGCGGCCGATCCCAATTGGAACTACCATCATGCAGGCAATGGTCACCGGCGCCGGGACCAGATGATTCAATGCCTACTAGCAGGCATGAGGGCAACCTCAAACAAATCAGTAAATTTTAACAAACTTCAAGAAATAATACAAGACCCCCATGAAAACCCCGCAGCCTTCCTTAGCCGGCTCACAGAGGCACTTACCCAATATACCAGACTAGACCCTACCACCCCCACCGGGGCCACGGTATTGGCCACCTATTTTATTTCCCAATCAGCCCCTAATATTCGAAAAAAACTAAAAAGGGCCAAAGACAGCCCTCAAACCCCTATGGCCGACCTGGTAAATATGGCTTTTAAAATTTTTAATAGCCAAGAGGAAGCTCAAGAACAACAGCGACAGGCCCGTCTCCAACAAAAGGTACAATTACAAACCCAAACCTTGGTAGCTACCCTGAGGCCAGCCACAGTAAAGCCCTCTGGACAACGGCCCCCTCTGGGGCCTTGTTTTAAATGCGGCCAAGAAGGCTATTGGTCTCGTCAGTGTCCCCATCCCAAAAAGCCTACTAGTCCATGACCATTGTGCCAGCAAATGGGCCACTGGAAATCCGATTGTCCTAACCCAAGGGACGACAGACTCGCAATGCCTCCACATGGCGAGGCTTCACCCAGATTGGACTCTGCCTTCCAACTCCTGGAGATGGAGGATGACAACTGACGAGGCCCAGACTCAGTAACTCCGGTGACCCACGCTGAGCCCAGGGTAAAACTCCAGGTAGCAGCTAAGTCCATCTCCTTTCTGTTGGACATGGGGTCTACCTATTCCATCCTGCCGAGCTATTCTGGCCCCACCACGCCGTCTCTGTTTTGGTCATGGGCATAAATGGCACCCCCTCCATTCCCCCATGCACACTGGTACTCACCTGCTGCCTGGATGGCCTCCACTTCTCCCACTCCTTTCTAGTCATCCCCTCCTGCCCCGTCCCCCTGTTGGGCCGAGACATCCTCAGTAAATTAGGAGCCTTTATACATTTACCAGCTATTTGCTCCTCTCCCTCCCCCACTCATCTCCTACTGGCTGTTATCACAGACGACACAGACCACAGCCTTAACCCACACCCAGACCTCCCAATAGACCCAATCGTATGGGATACATCCACCCCAACAATAGCCACCCATCACCAACCTGTCCTCATTAGACTCAAAAATCCATCACAATTCCCGTCTAGACCCCAATACTCAATTTCCCACACCCACCAACTAGACCTGAAGCCCATCATTGATTGCCTACTCAAGGAAGGCCTCCTAATCCCATGTCATTCCCCCAGGAACACCCCAATCTTGCTTGTAAAAAAGCCAAATGGCTCATATAGACTAGTTCAAGACCTCCGAATAATCAATGAAGCTGTAATTCCCATCCATCCAGTAGTGCCCAACCCATATACCCTCCTCTCCCAAATCCCCCCATCCACAACCCATTTTACAGTGCTTGATCTCAAAGATGGCTTTTTCACCATTCCCTTACATCCTGAGTCCCAATTCCTCTTCGCCTTCACATGGCAAGATCCAGTCACCTCTCTGGCCTGCCAACTCACATGGACGGTACTTCCCCAGGGATTTCGTGATAGTCCCCATCTCTTTGGGCAGGCCTTGGCCAGGGATCTCCTCAAAGCCCCACTCTCCAGTCACTGTACTCTACTACAGTACATAGATGACCTTCTATTATGTGGAACCTCTTTCGACCACACCAAACAAGATACAGTCCAAATCCTAAATTTCCTGGCTAACCTGGGGTATCGAGTCTCCCCACACAAAACCCAAATATGTACTAATACAGTCACATTCCTGGGAGTCTCACTCACACCTACTACCAAGGCCCTAACCCAAGATCGCTTCCAAGCCCTCCAGACCCTGTCCCCACCTACCAATGCAGACGAAATCCTCTCCTTCCTGGGTCTAGTAGGCTTCTTCTGACACTGGATCCCTAACTTTGCTATACACGCAGCTCCCCTACACAAAGCAGCCAAAGAAACCCCCCGAGGCCTACTCTCCAGCCCGGGATCGGTCGCAAGGGCCTTCCAACGGCTGGTCACATCTCTAGTCACTCAACTGGTCCTTTCCCTCCCTAATGTTTCAAAGCCTTTCCTCTTATACACAGATGAGAGGGCTGGAATTGCAACAGGGCTCCTAACCCAACCATGTGGCCCTAAGTTACAAGCTGTCGCCTACCTTTCTAAACAACTGGATCCTACTATCAGGGGGTGGCAACCCTGCCTCAGAGCACTTGCAGCAGCAGCCACTCTAACCCAAGATGCACTCAAACTCACCCTACACTGCCCCCTAATGGTACTTTCATCGCACCGTCTATCTGATCTCCTTACACATAAGGCCCTGGCACACCTCTCCCCATCACGCATACAATTGCTCCATCTGCTTTTTATTGAAAATCCTGAAATATCTCTCCAACTCTCCCCCAGACTCAATCCTGCCACGCTACTTCCACAAATCAACCTCAAAGACACTTCATAGCCACCTTTCCACTCCTGCATTGAACTTATAGATATTCTCTCCAAACCTCCATCTAACTTAAAGGACCTTCCCCTCACTTCCCCTGATCTCACTCTATTTGTAGACAGCAGCTCACTAGTTGACTGCAAGGGCCACCAACGAGCAGCATACACTGTAGTTACATTAAACCAAACTCTAGAGACCCAGACACTACCCACAGGAACCACATCCCAGAAGGCTGAACTCACAGCCCTCATTAGGGCTCTCCAATTGTCCAAAAACAAAAGTGTCACCATATACACAGACTCAAAATACGCTTTCCTTATTGCACATATACACTCCCACTTATGGGAAGAAAGAGGATTCCTCACAACTAAGGGTACCCCCATCATCAACGGGCCACTCATAGCGAAACTCCTTGAGGCCCTCAAACTCCCACAGGAAGTGGCCATTGTTCACTGCAAGGGCCATCAACCCCGAACCACAGAGATAGCTATAGGAAATCACAAGGCTGACAACAGTGCTAGACAAACAGCTCTCTCTCTCGACCCAGTTCCTATGGGCATCCTCACCGAAGATACCACTCCCGATTATACCCCAGATGAACAAAAACAATACATGGCCCATCCCAATGCCCACACCAACGCAGGCTGGATCATGCTGGGCCCCCGACTGGCCCTCCCAAATAGCCTAGTCCCTTCCCTACTAACAAAAATCCACAAAACCCTACACATTGGGCTGGAGGCCACCTTCCGCTTCGTTGAGCCCTTTATGTACCACCCCCACCTATGACAACTGACCACCAAAACACACCAAGAATGCACCACATGTGCCACAGTCAGTTCCCAAGGGAGAATGAGGCACCCAGGCCCCACCCATCAGGTGCGGGGCCATCTCCCGGGCAAAGACTGGTAAATAGGTTTCACTCACATGCCAAAACACAAAAAAATTACGGTTATCTCCATACTATAATTGACACCTTTACAGGGTGGAGAGAAGCCTTCCCCACCTCATCTGAAGGGGCCTCCACAGTGGCTGAGATCCTACTCAAGGACATCATTCCCCGCTTTGATCTACCAAGAAGGATACAGTCTGACAACGGGCCTGCTTTCATCTCAGCAGTCACCCAACAGGTCTCCAAAGCTTTGGGTATTACTTGGAAACTCCACATACCATACCACCCCCAGTCCTAAGGTAAGGTTGAAAGGGCCAATGGCCTCATAAAAGACCATCTCACTAAACTCCCCATAGAGACTCAGCTTTCTTGGCCTCAACTCCTACCTATAGCACTCACCCGACTCTGAGCCACTCCCTGACGACCCACAGGCCTCAGCCCATTTGAACTCCTATACGGGCGACCCTTCCTGTTACCCCAACCCCTACCAAAAGATCCTCCTCCCTTGGCTGCCTATCTCCCTTACCTCAGCCTGCTCCAACACCTGATTCGACAGTACGCTGACCTCACTCTACCAGCTCCCATCAATCTCTTCTCTCCCTCACTACCTGTAAACCCAGGAGACTCAGAGCTCCTTGGAGTAAGACAAAAACCAAGCCTTGCCCCCTGGTGGGAGGGTCCCTACACAGTCATACTCACAACCCCCACAGCTGCTAAATTATTGGGCCACACCCTGTGGGTTCACACCTCTGACCTCAAACGGGCCCCCCTTTACCCCCTATACCAGAAGAGTTGTGGACCTCCCAACCAACTGGCCTCCTCACCCTCAAACTAACCCAACAGGCCCCTTCATGACGGACCCTTCCCCTCGGTTTTCCACCTTCACACTCACAATATTACATGAGCTACAACTCTCCCACTCATCCGACCCCATCACCCTCCCCTTGTTTCTCTCCTGGGTCTCTGACTGTTGGCTTCAGGGAACTGTCTCCGATTTCTCCCCCGTCAAAATCTCTTTCTTTACCTTTTTACTAACCATACTTATATATCATGATGATACTTCCCGTGTTACTCCTTGTTAACATCATCCCCCTCATGCCCTCACACCCTCCTATAGGTGGGTTTTTTACCTATCCGAAACTTTTAATGGACACACCTCTATCGTATCCTCTACCCCTTGTCCCATTGTTGGGTGACAAAATCAAGTCACCTTTAAATTCCCCTCTTTCAACACCCTCCAAGCCTCTACGCAGATTACTCCCGCCATTTGCTTTTTATATGACCAAACCGACAAGATATGTTCCCAAACCTCCCCCAACCAATATGGAGGATGCCCCTATCACTATTGTAACATACACGGGCTCAACCTGTACTGTTTCACAGGACCAAGGATGGGCTGCTTCTGCTTTAAAAATGGCAACTTTACCCTTACTGTCCTTGATCCATGGTACCCCCTGGCAGACTGGAATAAAGGGCAAACTGTATCAGAACGGCCATTTCTCTAACCCCATCTCCTCTTTAACCATCTATCGAACCTATGAGCCCTCAATGTCTCCTTCCCTCTCCAACCTTAAAGATCTTACCCAAGTAATCACGGACCAAGAAGACCAGCTCAACACACAACTACAGACACCCCTTGCACAACATCCCTTCTCATGGCTTACATTAATCAGAGAAGGAGCGATCCTGCTTAACCACTCAGGCTTAACCAACCTGTCACACTGCTTTCTTTGTGCATCCCTTCAGCGGGATCCAGTAATAGCCGTCCCATTACCCACCACCTTTCCCCACAATACTAGCTCCATCAACCACCCCAGAAGTCAAATCTCCCTACAGATTCCCGTCCTCACTGAGACCCCTTAAGGCAATACGTCTCACCCAATATGCTACTCCTCTCATGCCTCCCCAACTTGCCTCTCCCCCCTGCCTATGCCTAGCCACGACCCTCTCCCAGGGGGATTTTATTGGTGTAATGGCACAGCTTATAAACAAATGCTCAAAAATGCTTTTATCTGTCTCCCAGTCACCATTATCCCCCAACTCACCCTACATGGACAGGAAGAACTCCATCAACTCCTCGAATTCTGTCTCCAAAAATGAGCCATTTTCCTCCCACTAATGGTTGGACTATCCCTAGCCACATCCCCATTGGCCGCTGGGGTTGGGACCGGCTCCCTTGCATACTCCATTACCTCCTCCAGGGACCTGTCAGGCTCCAAATTGCAATAGAAGCCTCAGCAACCTCCCTATCCACCTTACAAAGGCAGATCAACTCCCTAGCACAGGTCACTCTACAAAACCGATGAGCCCTAGATCTCCTAACAGCAGAAAAAGGAGTAACATGCCTGTTCCTGAGGGAAGAATGTTGCTACTACCTCAGTGAATCAGGCTTAGTTGAAACCAATATAGAACACCTAAAAGAAATCCAAAAAACCCTATCTGCCTGCCCAGGATCCTCAGACCCCCTACCTCCTGGTGGCAATCACCCCTCCTAACTTGGCTCCTCCCCATAGTCACCCCACTAGTTGCTATCTGTATAATACTTATGCTCTTACCTTGTTTTCTCTGTTTCGTACAGAAACGAATTCATGAAGTTTCCCAGGTGCATTTCATCAGGTGGTGGTCCGGCCATATTCCCGCATTCCAACCTCAGACCCCACATACTATGGCGTGGCCCTTACACCCGCAGGAAGCAGCCAGATCAGATCCATCGCCCATTATCACCAATAAGAGGTTGGAATATTCGGATGTCCCTGGAAGGGGACGGCCCTCTTGCCAACGCAACAGAAGAAACATCGCCAGCGTACCAGAACAAACTGAAGGTCAACCAATCACCGAGTGCCAGCACAATCCAACGGAAAGTCCCTAGTGGCTCTCCCAAACGAACTGAAGGTCAACCAATTACCGAGCAACAGCACAACATGGCAGAGAGAAAGACCCACCTGAGCCTAAACCCGGAACTGCTACAGCTTAAAAACCCTACCCCACCATACCCGGCACGACTTCCCTGACTCCCTCCTTGAGTCACAGAACCTCGCCTGGAACCTTAGTTCCCAATAAAGCCTTAAACTGGAAAAATTCTTTTTGACTCTAACTCCTACCTTTACCCCACACAACACCTGACACTAACACTCTTAGCCACACAAAGATAAAGAAATAGAGAGGACTTGAGAGGCTAAGAGAAAAATTACCAGGTGTACTCACAACTGCAAAGAAAAGATCTTTCCCATCCCCCACCATTCCTGAAACCAGCCAGGGCGTGCCCAGTCATAGTCTGACATAAAGGCGGGAACCAATCAAGTTCTGCTGAATGGTTTGAAATAAAGGCGGGAACCAATCAAGTTCTGCTGAGCATTCAAATTTAAATGTCAACCTATAACAACTCTGTAACCTCAAAAAAATCCCTAACTTGCTTGTGCCTGTCTATAAAAGAAGCTGTAAGATCCTTGCTCGGGGCCTCTTGCGCCACCGGCAACAAGTGCACGGAGGACTGGGTATGAACTTGCAATAAACGACCCTTGCCGCTTGGCTTTGGCTCTGGACTCTGGTGGTTTGTTTTCGGGGGGTCTCTCGAATCGGGGCATATCATTTGGGGGCTCGTCCGGGATACCCCCAAACCCACCAGACCCCAAGTCAATGGGTCGTTCCTGAGACCGATCGGTAAGTGAGCCGGCTCTGTCCGTTTCTGTTTGTCTGTTCGTTTCTGGCTCTCCCATGCGGGATCTGTATCAGTGACTGACACGGCCCTGGCGGACGCGCTATAGGACAGTCGGTCGGGTCCAGTAGGAGACATCCACTGGCACCCGTCTGGGGCACCTTTTTGGGCCCATCGGAATTTTTCTGGTCGGGTGGCAGACATCCGAAATGCGCTAGCAATCTGAGTGTTGTGTTAAGTGTTGTGTTAAGTGTTGTGTTAAGTGTTGTGTTCTCTATTCTATAACCTTTAAGTGTTAAACTCCTTCTCTTTCACAGGTGACCTGGCCTGGCCCAGCCAGAAATCCTCATAACTTTACTGTTTCTCCTTTTAATCCTTTCCTCCACCTCCAGGATACAGATGGGCCAATCTCAAAGCACTCCTCTTTCTCTCCTCGTTGCTAACTTCAGGGATGTTAGAACCAGAGGACAGAATTTGAGTTTAGACATCCGGCGGGGAAAATTAATAACCCTCTGCTGCTCCGAATGGCCAACCTTCGGCATTGGATGGCCAACCGAAGGAACTTTCTGCCTCCCTATAATCGCTAAGGTGAAATCAAAGATTTTTCTACCGGGTTGCGAGGGACACCCGGATCAGATTCCCTACATTCTTGTATGGCAGAGTTTAGTGGAAAATCCACCCCCTTGGTTGGCCCCCTTCCTATCCTCGGGAACGTGTAAGGTCCTTGCCATGCGTCCTGCAGGTCCCCCAAAATCAAGGACGCCAGCCGCGCCCTTGTATCCCATATTGCCCGATAGTCAGGACCAACTATCCCTAGACCCTCCACCCTATCATCCCCCTCCCCTCACACCCCAGGCCCTGCCCTCGGCAGCCGCCCCACCAGTCGCCCCGCTAGTTGCCCCCCTAGGGGAACCAGGAGGATGGGAAGCGGTAGCTGCGCCGGAACCAGGAGGACAGGAGGCAGAAACCGCGCCGAGCCCCATTGAAAATGTAACCAACCACGAGGGGCCAGCCAGTCATACCCGCGGGCGCACCCAGCGTGAGCCAAACTCTCGCCTCCCCGACTCCACTGTGGCCCTACCCCTGCAGGAAATAGGACCCCCCAATGAAACAGGCAACCCCCGACTCCAGTATTGGCCCTTTTCCACCAGTGACCTTTACAACTGGAAAACGCAGAACGCTCGATTCTCTGATAATCCTAAAGATCTAATAGCTCTTTTAGACAGTGTCATGTTCACCCACCAGCCCACCTGGGACGACTGTCAGCAGCTCCTCCGCATCCTGTTCACTACAGAGGAGCAAGAGAGGATCCAATTAGAAGCAAGAAAGCTGGCTCCCGGAGACGACGGTCGGCCGACATCTAACCCTGACCTCATTAATGCGGCTTTCCCCCTAACCAGGCCCCCACAGGACAAATGGGACTACAACACGGCAGAAGGTAGGGGAAGGCTACTCATTTATCGCCAGACTCTAATGGCGGGTCTCTGGGCTGCAGCTCGCAAGACCACCAATTTGGCTAAGGTATATCCGGTTGTACAGGGAAAGGCAGAGAGTCCAGCTGCTTACTTAGAGAGATTAATGGAAGCCTTTAGGCAGTTTACCCCCATGGATCCAGAAGTCCCTGAGAACCAGGCTGCAGTCGTTATGTCCTTTGTAAATCAAGCAGCTCCTGACATTAAAAGGAAACTCCAAAGGCTAGAGGATTTAGAAGGTAAACAGATCCAGGATCTACTCCGTGTAGCACAACCGGTCTATAACAACAGGGACGCCCCAGAAGAGAGACAGATCAAAGCCACAGAGAAAATGACTAAAGTCCTGGCCGCTATAGTCCAGAAAGAACAGCCACCCCCAGAAGGCATTCAAACAATGCGCCCTCCCAGGCGGCACTTATATAAAGATCAATGCGCCTATTGTAAAGAGAAGGGCCATTGGATACGAGAATTCCCCAAGAAGAAACATCCCTGCCTCAGCCAAGGGCAATGGCAGCCTAAAATAGCCCCCACACTGTTTACCCAAGATACAGAATAGGGAGGACGGGATTCGGATCCCCTCCCTGAACCTAGGGTAACGTTGCAAGTGGAGGGGACCCCAGTCCAGTTCCTAGTTGATACCGGGGCACAGCACTCAGTTCTGGTCAAGCCCCATGGAAAAGTATCTGAAAAATCATCCTGGGTACAAGGGGCCACCGGAATAAAGAAGTACCCCTGGACAACTCAGAGGACTGTGGACTTAGGAACTGGGAAGGTAACCCAATCCTTCCTGGTCATTCCCGACAGCCCCTGCCCCCTGTTGGGGAGGGATCTGCTTATCAAAATGGGGGCCCAAATTCATTTCCAGCTGGGGGGGGCCCACAGTGACTGACTTCCACAACCAACCCATATCTGTACTTACTGTGAGACTAGAGGATGAATATAGGCTCCATCAGGAACCCACTCCTCGGGATCAGGGCATCGAGCCTTGGCTTCAACACTTCCCAGATGCGTGGGCAGAAACAGGTGGTATGGGGTTAGCAAAACATCGCCCAGCCCTATTTATAGAGGTTAAGCCCGGGACGGACCCCGTCCATGTGCGCCAATACCCTATGCCCACGGATGCCAAAAATGGCATCACACCGCACATCCGCCGCCTCCTTGACTTCGGGGTCCTACGCACCTGCCACTCAGCATGGAATACCCCCCTGCTGCCCATGCGCAAACCCAATAGCGGGGAATACAGACCAGTGCAGGACCTGAGAGAAGTCAATAAGCGGGTGATGGACATACATCCAACCGTTCCTAACCCCTATACTCTCCTGAGCGCCCTCAGCCCAGAAAAACAATGGTATACTGTTCTGGATCTAAAAGATGCTTTTTTCAGCCTACCACTAGCGCCTAAAAGTCAAGAGCTATTTGCATTCGAGTGGACAGATCCAGACAGGGGCATAAATGGCCAGCTCACTTGGACCAGACTGCCACAAGGATTCAAGAACTCTCCGACCCTGTTCAACAAGGCTCTACACAAAGATTTAAGTGAGTACAGACAACAACACCCTAATATAACTCTCCTACAGTATGTTGATGATCTCTTAATAGCTGCCGAGACACCCGAAACCTGAATCCAGGGAACCGAAGGTCTCCTGCGAACTCTGGGAACTTTAGGCTACCGCGCCTCAGCAAAGAAGGCTCAAATCTGCAAGTCAGAGGTAACTTACCTGGGTTACTTACTGAGAGGGGGGCAACGCTGGCTAACGGATGCCCGGAAGGAGACTGTCCTTCGTATTCCCAGACCGCAGACACCACGACAGGTGAGGGAATTCCTAGGGTCGGCTGGGTTCTGCAGACTATGGATACCAGGGTTTGCTGAATTAGCAAAACCTTTATACCAGGCAACAAAAGATCAACAGCCCTTTAGTTGGACGGAAGAAGCCAAACAGGCCTTCCAACAAATCAAAACTGCTCTGCTATCAGCACCTGCCCTGGGATTCCCCGATGTCTCCAAACCCTTCCACCTATAGGTAGATGAAAACCGGGGCAGAGCCAAGGTGGTGCTAACCAAGCATTTGGGCCCTTGGCGCAGGCCAGTAGCCTATCTGTCTAAAAAGCTAGATCCAGTGGCCGCCGGATGGCCACCCTGTCTCCAGATGATTGCAGCCACTGCCCTAATGGTAAAGGACGCTGATAAGCTGACCATGGGCCAAGAGCTACAAGTCACCACCCCGCATGCCATCGAGGGCATCCTCAAGCAGCCGCCTGACCGATGGCTGAGCAATGCCCAACTCACTCATTACCAGGGACTGCTGTTGAACCCCCTCAGGGTCGTCTTCACCCCCCCAATGGCCCTGAACCCAGCATCACTGCTGCCAGACCCAGACACGGGAACCCCACTTCATGACTGCGCCGACATACTGGCTCAAGTTTATGGGGTCCGGGAAGACTTGCAGGATCAGCCATTATCGGACGCAGACGCCATCTGGTTCACCGATGGAAGCAGCTTCGTTCACCAGGAACAAAGATACCTTTTCAGGATGGACTGAAGCCTTTCCAACCAAGAATGAAACGGCGCAGATTGTAGCCAAAAAGATCCTAGAAGAAATCCTGCCCAGGTATGGTTTTCCAGTAATGATAGGGTCAGACAATGGACCTGCATTCGTCTCTAAGGTAAGTCAGGGACTGGCTTCCATACTTCGGGCTGATTGGAAATTACATTGTGCATACCGACCCCAAAGCTCAGGACAGGTAGAGAGAATGAACAGAACCTTAAAGGAGACCCTAACAAAATTGACCATGGAGACTGGCGCTAATTGGGTGGTCCTTCTTCCCTACGCTCTGTTCAGGGTGCGTAATTCCCCATACAAACTGGGACTCACACCCTATGAAATAATACATGGTAGACCACCCCCCATCATCCCTAACCTAAAAGATAACCTTATCAAAGCTGAGAACGATAATAGTCTTGAATTCTTGTTCTCCCTACAAGCCTTGCAGAGGGTCCATTAAGATGTATGGCCCAAATTAAAAGAACTCTATGAGACTGGACCCCCACCTATTCCACATCAATTCCGGCCAGGGGATTGGGTCCTTGTCAAACGTCATCGACAGGGAACTCTGGAGCCCAGGTGGAAAGGACCCTTCCAGGTCATCCTGACAACGCCTACTGCCATCAAAGTAGACGGAATCGCCACCTGGATCCATTTCGCCCACGCCAAACCAGTGGACCCGTTCTCAGACCTCATCAGACCTTCAAAGACAACCTGGACTGTTGATCAGACTAAGGACAATCCTTTGAAATTGACCCTACGCCGCCAACGGACTGAGCTGTAACTATGGTACTTACCCTTCTCTTGATTGTTCTACAAATTCTGTCTGTAAATTCAAACTCCCCTGACCCCTATAATTTGACATGGGAAATTACTAATTTAGAGACTCATGAAGTCTACAACAAAACCATAGGAACTGCCCCATTAAATACCTGGTGGCCAGATTTTTATTTTAATTTAGAAAAAATTAGTCCATTAAAAGAAATGGAAGGAGGTAAATGGAGGCAAATGCAAAGGAGGGTATCAATAAGTAGAAATGGATTTTATGCATGTCCGGGATTTAGGACGGGGGCGATGAGGCACACATGTGGAGGGTTTGAAAACCTCTATTGCGCAGCCTGGAGTTGTGTCACCTCCAATGATGGGGAATGGAAGTGGGAAGTAAAACCCCAATGTATTGAAATGTCCTATGTCCAACCATGTACCCACACCAGGTATGATGAAAACTGTAACCTTATTCGCGTGAGATTTACAGAGGAGGGAAAAAAGGACAGGCGGTGGGTCTTAGGACTCACTTGGGGACTCTACTTATATCAATATCCCCTCTTTGGGACTGCCATTCAAATAAAATTAAAAGTCTCCCCTCGTGTACAACCGGTAGGGCCAAATCAGGTATTAAAAAAATTAAGAAAAAAAAGAGACGAGTCTATCCCAGAAGGTATAGACTCCCTATGGAAATTGCTAACAGCAGCGTATGAGGCCTTAAACCGATCGGACCCTGAGGCAACAAGGGCCTGCTGGCTACGTTATGATATAAAACCTCCCTTCTATGAAGCCGTAGGACTAGCTTCCCCTTTTTCACAGTCAGACGAAGATTCGCCAGCAGCTTGCAAGTGGAATCGAAAGGGCCCCAGCCTCACACTGCAAGCGGTCACTGGCAATGGGACTTGTATAGGAAAGGTCCCCTCTAGCCATATCCAGCTCTGTGCCCAGACTAGTCGCCCTATAGGTGAATCTAAATGGATGATTCCAGCTCCTGACAGCTGGTGGATTTGTTCTAAGACAGGGCTCACCCCATGTGTTAGCAGGGATGTTTTTAATTTGTCACCCGAATATTGTATCATGATATTAATATTTCCAAGGGTTATTTACCACCGATAAAATGTTATATATGATCTGTGGACAGAAGGGACAGAAGCAAGAGAGTCAATAAGAACAAAACGGGAACCCTTTATGGCCATAACCTTGGCCACCTTATTTGGCCTCGGTGCCATAGGGGCAGGAACAGGGATCTCATCACTAGCCATTCAGCACCGAGGGTTCAATAGCCTAAGGACAGCCATTGATGAGGATATAGCCAGACTTGAGGACTCAATCTCGCACCTCGAAAAATCTCTGACCTCCCTTTCTGAAGTGGTCCTACAGAACCGAAGGGGGCTAGATCTAGTCTTCCTCCAACAGGGAGGTTTATGTGCAGCCTTAAGAGAAGAATGTTGTTTTTATGCTGACCACACTGGAGTAGTCCGAGAGTCTATGGCTAAAGTTAGAGAAGGCCTGGCCAAACGGAAGCGTGAACGAGAACAACAACAAGGCTGGTTTGAGTCTTGGTTCAATCAGTCCCCATGGCTAGCCACCCTGCTTTCTGCTCTAGTGGGACCCTTTATACTCCTCCTTCTCCTCCTCACCCTCGGGCCTTATATTATTAATAAACTAGTTGCCTTTATTAAAGACCGAGTTAATATGATCCAACTGATGGTCCTTAGGACCCAATACCAACCTGTCATTACCGAAACATTTGAGTCAGACACATAAGATCCAAGATTGGCTCTTAAGGCACCAAGGAGAGGGGGGAATGAGAGGCTAAGAGAAAAATTACCAGGTGTACTCACAACTGCAAAGAAAAGATCTTTCCCCTCCTCCGCCGTTCCCAAAACCAGCCAGGGCGTGCCCGGTCGTAGTCTGACATAAAGGCGGGAACCAATCAAGTTCTGCTGAATGGTTTGAAATAAAGGCAGGAACCAATCAAGTTCTGCTGAGCGTTCAAATTTAAATGTCAACCTATAACAACTCTGTAACCTCAAAAAAATCCCTAACTTGCTTGTGCCTGTCTATAAAAGAAGCTGTAAGATCCTTGCTCGGGGCCTCTTGCGTCACCGGCAATGAGTGCGCGGAGGACCGGGTTCGAACCTGCAATAAACGACCCTTGCTGCTTGGCTTTGGCTCTGGACTCTGGTGGTTTGTTTTCGGGGGGTCTCTCGAATTGGGGCATATCAGACTCAAATAAACAAAATCAGAAATGAAAGAGTAGAAATAAAAACTGAAAAAATCAGAAATGAAAGAGTAGAAATAAAAACTGACAACACAGAAATGGAAAAGATTATAAAACAGAAATAAGAAAAAAAAACATGCCAAAAGTAGGACCACCTATTAGAAATGGATAAATTTCTAGAAACATATAGCCTCTTAAAATTAAAACAAGAAGAAACAGAAAATTTGATCACAGCAATTACAACCAAGAAAATTGAATCAGTAATTAAGAAACTTCAAACAAACAAAAGTCCAGGACCAGATGGCTTCACAGGCAAGTTCTACCAAACATTTAAAGAAGAGTTAATACCTATTCTTCTCACAATATTCTAAAAGACAGAAAAGGAAGGAAATTTTCCAAATTCATTTTACAAGGTTTGCATTACCCTGACACTAAAACCTGATAAAGACACTACAAAAAAAAAAAAAAAAAAAAAAAAAAAAAGACTTACAGGCCAACACTACAAAAAAAGACTTATAGGCCAATATCTCTAATGAACATACATGTAAAAATCCTCAAAAAAATAATAGCAAATACAAAACATCAGTAAATAGAATCCAAGAAAACATTAAAAGAATCAAAATCATATACCATAATCAATTTGAACTCATTCCCAGGATGGAAGGGTATTTCAATAATCACAAATAAATCAATATGATATATACCACATTAATAAAAGAAAGGATAAGAACCATATCATTATTTTAGTAGATGAAGAAAAACCATTTGTCAAACTACAACATCTATTCATGGTAAAAATTCTCACCAAAGTAGATTCAAAGGGAACATCCCTCAATAATTAAGGCCATATAGGAAAAACACACACCAGCCATCATCCTTATTGGAGAAAAACAGATCTTTTCCCCTAAGGTCAGGAATAAAACATGGATGTCCATGCTCACCATTTTTATTCAACACAGTACTGGAAATCCAAGCCTCAGCAGACAACAAAAAGAAATAAAAGGTATCCAAAGGGCCAAGGAAGAATTAAAAGTTTCACTATTTGAGATGACATGATACTTTATATAGTAAATTCCAAAGACCCCACCAAAAAAAAAAAAACAAAAACAAAAACAAAAAAAAACTACTAGAATTGATAAATGAAATCAGTAAGGTTGCTGGATAAAAAAAATCACTGTACAGAAATACTTTGCACTTTTTATATACTAAAAAAAAATATCAAAAGGAGAAATTAGGAAAATACTCCAATTTACAAATGCACCAAAAATAACAAAATAACTAGGAATAATCTTAACCAAGGAGGTGAAAGACCTGTACTCTGAAACTACAAAACACTGATGAAAAATACTGAAAACAACAGAAGGGATGGAAAGTTAATCCATGCTCATGGATTGGAAGAACAAATATTATTAAAATGGCCATACTACTCAAAACAGTCTATAGATTTAATGCAGTTCCTATCAAAATATCAACAGCATTTTTTCACAGAAGTAGTACAAATGTGTACAGAACCACAAAAGACCCTGAATAGCCAAAATATTGTTAAAAAAAAAAAAAGAGAAACAAAGCTGGTGGTATCACAATTCCAGATTTCAAGTCATACTACAAAGCTGTACTAATCAACAGTATGGTACTGGCATAAAAATAGATACATAGATCAATAGAACAGAATAGAAAACTCAGAAACAAATACATGATTATATGGTCAATTCATCTTTGACAAAAGACACAAGAAAAGCAATGTGAAATCTTTGACACAAGACGCAAGAATATGCAATGGGATAAAGTTTCCTCAACAAATGACACTGAAAAAACTGGACAGCTACATGCAAAATAATGAAACTGGATCACTTTCTTAAAGCATACAGAAAAAGAAACTCAAAATGGATGGAGGACCTAAATGTGAGCCCTGAATACATAAAAATCCTAGAGGAGAGGACAGGCAGTAATTACTCTAACAGTGGCCATAGTAATATTTTTCTACATATATCTCCTGTGGAAAAGAAAATAAAAGTAAAAATAAACCATTAGCACTATATCAAAACAAAAATTTCTACACAGTGAAGAAAACAATCAACAAAACTAAAAGATAACCTACAGAATGGGAAAAGATATTCATAAATAACATATCCAATAAAGTGTTAGTATCCCAAATATATAAAGAATTAATATAACTCAATACCCTAGAACAATTAATCCAATTAAAAGTGGGCAGAAGACATGAAAAGACATTTTTCCAAAGAGGACATACAGATGGCCAACAGATACATGAAAATACGCTCAATATCACTTATCATCAGGGAAGTACAAATCAAAACTATAATGAGATATCACCTCACACTTTAGAATAGCTAATAAAAAAAAAACACCAGAAACAACAAGTGTAAGCGATGATGTGGAGAAAAAGGAACACTCGTGCACTGTTGGTAGGAATGCAAACTGGTGTAGTCACTGTGGAAAACAGTGTGGGGGTTCTCTAAAGACAGAAATACCCTATGATCCAGTAATCACACTACTGTGTCTAAAAATACAAAAACAGTAATTCAAACAAGTATATGCATCCCTACATTTATTGTAGCATTATTTACCATAGCCAAATACAGGAGCAGCCCAGTGTCCATGGATAGATGAGTGAATAAAGAAGATGTGGTATACACACACACACACACACACACACACGCACGCACGCACCCCCCCCCCACACACACTGGAATATTATTCCACCATAAAAGAATGAAATCTTGACATTTCCAACAACATGGATGGAACCAGAGAATATAATGCTAAGCTAAATAAGTCAGAACAAGACAAATACCATATTATTTCACTCAGATGTGGAATTTAATAAACAAATGAACAAGGAAATGAAAAGACAAAGATAAACCAAGAAACAGACTCTCAATTATAGAGAACAAACTGATGGTTACCAGAGAGGTGGTGGGTGGGGAAATGGGTGAAACATGTGATAGGGATTAAAGAACACACTTCTGATAAGCACAAAGTAATGTTGAATCACTATGATGTACACCAGAAACTAATATAAAACTGCGTATAAACTATACTTAAAATGAAAACCTTAATAAAAAATTAAAATATCTGTTTATTAAAATAATAAAAAATTAAAATAGCACCAATCTCTTATGAATGCCCAATTAACCACATAGGTTAATAATATACAATTAAGTTCTTTCTATTAAAGCCACTGTATGGTTAAGCATGATGCAAAGGAATAATACATGGAATATGTTGGTATATTGATAATATGGTCAAAAGAGCAGCCAAACACAGTATTTCTCATAAAAATAAAAACTAAAATTGATCATAACTGAATATTGTTTATCCACCTTACTTTGCAATGATTTAAGGATACTTACAAATATATCACACCAAAGCTACATGCAATAGACATATTTTTGTACAAACTTGTATATTAAAATTCTGACATGCTAGCATCTTCTGTTTCACTTATGAACAGGAAAATAAAATTAGAAGCTTGTTAACTTGACAAGACAGCTATACTTTATTTAAAATGATTAATCAATCGAAAATATATGAGCACATGATGTTGGAATTAAGGGAAATTTGGAGCATTTAGCCTCCCACAGATCTGGTCTGGTGTTTAAAATACAGCAATATGTCATAAATGCATATGTCAGATTAATAAATGCAAATTCTAAAACACATTAAGCTACCTGACAACTTTGAATACGTTTTGCACACAGCAATTTCCTTGTTCACCTAGGCAACAACAAGTCTGCCATATTTATGTGCTTCTCTCAGGTCCTGGTTCTCCAACAAGCCATCTTGGCAGAAAGTATGAAGTACAATTAAATTACAGCACATCAGCACCACTCACATGGTTTTTCCTCCTATTAAGTTTATTAGGGTTTCATGAAGATTGTACCAGTAATCTAGATAAGAGGCAGTCAGATAATTTTTGAAGCCATGCCACTGTAGCTTCACATTTGTTTTATCTCATTATCATTGAAACATTTCAATAGTCCTAAAGGAACTGGTTACGAGGAACTTTTGCACTTCTTTTAAGTTTATTTATTTATTTTCAGAGACAGAAAGAGCATGAGTGGGGAGGGGCAGAGAGAAGGGGAGAGAGAGCGAATCCCAAGCAGGCTCTGCACTGCCAGCACAGAGCCTAACACTGCTCTAACCGATGAAACCATGAGATCATGACCTGAGCCAAAACCAAGAGTCAGACACTTAACTGACTGAGCCACCCAAACACCCCAGGAACTACTTGCACTTCTACCATCAAGCTTCACCATAAGATCACAGGTATTATTTCAAAATTGCATTATATAAAATAGAGGGTTATGCAATCACTAATATAATTAAAAACCGTATATTTTAATCCATGTGTACTGTCTCAAAGAAGCACTAAAACAAAGTCACTGAAACCTATCTTGAACATATATGACTGTAAAGTGAACTAAGAAAGGCCCAAATTACCCTGAGAGACTTAATAACCCTTCCAACCCATTTGGATTATATCTGAATTCATGCTGTGATACAGCACTTTATCAATATTGTACTATATTTATGACTTAAGATTTAACATATTCTTTATGATCTTTGAAAAATGAGTTTTCATCCCTCACCACTATCAAGTCAAGGAGGAAAAAAGGTAAAAGTTCTAAACTGATGATGTCCAATAAGTAAAATTCATATAGAAAAATGAAAATACTAATGGTAACTTTAATCTTTTCCTCAAATGGCCATATTAAAAAATGTAGTGATTATAAAGCTTGTATTGTGAGGCACACTTTGGGTGAAAGGTTTCCGGTAATTAGGCTTGAGAAATATTATATTAAACATGTTCCAAGAGATGTACCAAGAAATTTCTTGCAAATGACCTCAGGCAGCTCTAAGAAAATTGCTAAAAGCAGTAGTGATATATCACTCTATACCTTGCTTCATGATAGGAAATAGTGACAGACCTCAACATGAAACATGAAATGAAAAATTACATATAAAGAAGCAACCATTTCAGGGAGAGGAGTAAAGATAATGGATCAGAAGGGAAACCCTAGGCTTGCCACATCCTTCGAACATAGGTAGATAAATATCAAATCATTTTTAACACCCAAGAAATCAATCTGAGGACTGAAAGAACATACTGCAGAACGAGAGGGAGAAAAGAAGCGACACTCTGGAAGGTAGGAGGCACAGAGATGTGATTCTGGACAGAAAAGAACTGCAGGTACTGCAGAAAGGAGGGAGCCTTTATCTCAGAGAAAGGACTGAGAGAGAGAGAGAGACAGAGAGAGAGAGAAATAGGTAGAAAATGGCACACAGTGGGCTGTACAAGAGAAACACTTCCTCAAAACCACTGACTTGGAAAATGAGAGAAGCTGATTATCATAAGATTTTACAAGCAGAGGAGCCCCAAATCTGAAGTTTTAGAAGTCTGCACCACTACTGGGTGAAGCATGGCAGGCATGGCAGTGTTCCTGTGGCAAAGGAGGGCAGAGACCCAGGAGTGGACAATGTGGTTTGCCCTGGGTCGCAATGACATAGCCAGTATCCCTTCTTGGAGTGCATTTGGGAGACGTGGCACAGCCTCTCAGGGTACAAGAGAGTTGGCAGATGCCAACATGTCCTGTTCATTAGCATAAAAGCAGAGACCTGCTGAGGACAGCAAACATGGATACCAGCTTTTTGCTATGCTTTACCATAATCTCCAAACCACTGCACCATCGTGCATCTGGTTTTCTGGGACTAATTGGCACAAGTTGCACTGTGACAAGACCCTACCTCAGATGATCAGTGAGGGTCCACATTGCACTGGGTCCCTAAAATTTGGAATTCTGAAACCAACCAGGCACCTGAGATAAAACACAGGAGTACTGTGCCAACTGGAAAGCAGACAGCTCGAACACAGATAAGGGGAAGGCAGGGATCTGATGGAAGTCCGGGACATGGGAGGGGAGACTGATCATCGCTCTGTGAGGGCTTCCTGAGCAGTAAAGGATGTGAACTCCCCACTCCAGGGACTAAAGAGAGGAGCAATGCCATTTCCCCTCCCCTTGCCCACCAACACGGACAGACTTCAGTGAGCGTGATACTCTATGTAGAAACGCAGAAGGACTCCACCAGAAAAAAAAAATGACTAGAACTGATACATGAATTAGGCAAAGTCATACAATACAAAATCAACATACAGGAATCACTTGCATTTCTATCCACCAAAAATGAAGAAGCAGAAAAATGAGTCAAGGAATTGATCACTTTTACAATTGCACCAAAAACAGTAAGACACCTAGGAATAAACCTAACCAAAGAGATAAAGATCTGTACTCTGAAAACTATAGAACACTTAAACACTTATGAAAGAAATGGAAGATGACATAAAGAAATAGAAAAACATGCCACACGCATGGATGAGAAGAAAAAATAGTGTTAAAATGTCTGTACTATCCAAACCAATCTACACATTTAATGAAATTCCTATAAAAATACCAACAGCAGGCGAGATCAAGGAAGATGGCAGTGTAGGAGGACACTGGGCTCACTGTGTCCTGCTGATCACTTAGATTCCACCGACACCTGCCTGAATAACCCAGAAAACTGCCAGAAGACTAGCAGAACGGATTCTCTGGAGCCAAGTGCAGACAAGAGGCCCACGGAGGAAGGTAGGAAGGGCAGAGAGGTGGTGCGCACTACACAGACTAGCGGGAGGGAGCTGGGGCAGAGGAGCAGCCCGCTGGCCAGAGGCCCTGAGTTTGGCTTGCAAAAACAAAGCGGCCAGATGGAGTGGGTTGGGACACCAAGCGGGACTTAACATCTGGGAGGTTATAAGTTAACAGCTCTCCTCGGAGAGGGGGAAGGCTGGAGGACAATGGGAGGGAGAGTTGTTGAGCCCCGGACAACAGAGCTCAGCTTGGTGGGGAACAAAGGGACTTGCCAGTTCCCTCTCCCTTGCCCATCCCACAGCCAAAATCCCAAAGGGAACCAGTTCCTGTCAGGGAACTTGCTTGCACCTCGCAAACACCAAATGCTGTGCTTCTGCTGATTCATCCCTCCAGCGGCAGCGGGTCTGACTCCCTCATGGTGCTGCAGGGCTCCTCCCAAAGCAGATCACTGAATGATAAGCGAGCTGAGCCTGCCCCTCCCGCTGCGGTGCACCTTGCAGATCCACCCCACCTAATATGCCAGATCCCCAGCACCACAAGCCTGGCAGTGTGCAAGTAGCCTAGACGGGCCACGCCACCCCACAGTGAATCCCGCCCCTAGGAGAGGGGAAGAGAAGGCACACACCAGTCTGACTGTGGCCCCAACGGTGGGCTGGGGGCAGACATCAGGTCTGACTGCGGCCCCGCCCACCAACGCAAGTTATTCAAGACAGCACAGGGGAAGTGCTCTGCAGTTCCATACCACTCCAGGGACTATCCAAAATGATGAAAAGAAGAATTCCCCTCAAAAGATTCTCCAGGAAATAACGACAGCTAACAAACTGATCAAAAACGATTTAAACAATATAAAAGAAAGTGAATTTAGAATAATAGTCATGAAATTAATCGCTGGGCTTGAAAACAGTATAGAGGACAGCAGAGAATTTATTGCTACAGAGATCAAGGGACTAAAGAACAGCCAGGAGGAGCTAAAAAATAAATGAGCTGCAAAATAAAATGGAGACAACCACAGCTTGGATTGAAGAGGCAGAGGAGAGAATAGGTGAACTAGAAGACAAAATTATGGAAAAAGAGGAAGCTGAGAAAAAGAGAAATAAAAAAATCCAGGAGTATTAGGGGAAAATGAGAGAACTAAGTGATGCACTAAAGAGAAATAATCTACGCATAATTGGTATTCCAGAGGAGGAAGAGAGAGGGAAAGGTGCTGAGGTGTACTTCAAGAAATAATAGCTTAGAACTTCCTTGATCTGGGGAAGGAAAAAGGCATTGAAATCCAAGAGGCACAGAGAACTCCCGACAGACGTAACTTGAACCAATCTTCTGCACGACATATCAGTGAAACTGGCAAAATACAAGGATAAAGAGAAAATTCTGAAACCAGCTAGGGATAAACGTGCTCTAACATATAAAGGGAGACCGATAAGACTCATGACGGATCTCTCTACTGAAACTTGGCAGACCAGAAAGGAACGGCAGGAAATCTTCAATGTGATCAACAGAAAAAATGTGCAGCCAAGAATCCTTTATGCAGCAAGTCTGTCATTTAGAATAGAAGGAAAGATAAAGGTTTTCCCAAACAAACAAGAACTGAAGGAATTTGTCACCACAAAACCAGCCCTACAAGAGATCCTAAGGAGGATCCTGTGAGACAAAGTACCAGAGATATCGCTACAAGCATGAAACCTACAGACATCACAATGACTCTAAACCCATATCTTTCTATAATAACACTGAACGTAAATGGACTAAATGTGCCAACCAAAAGACATAGGGTATCAGAATGGATTAAAAAAACAAGACCCATCTATTTGCTGTCTACAAGAGACTCATTTTAGACCTGAGGACACCTTCGGATTGAAAGTGAGGGGATGGAGAACTATATATCATGATACTGGAAGTCAAAAGAAAGCTGGAGTAGCCATACTTATATCAGACAAACTAGACTTTAAATTATAGGCTGTAACAAGAGATGAAGAAGGGCATTATCTAATAAATACGGGGTTTATCCATCAGGAAGGGCTAACAATTATAAATGTCCATGGGCCGAATATGGGAGCCCGCAAATATATAAAACAACTACTCATAAACATAAGCAACCTTATTGATAAGAATGTGGCAATTGCAGGGGACATTAACACTCCACTTACAGAAATGGATAGATCATCTAGACACACAGTCAGTAAAGAAACGAGGGCTCTGAATGATACATTGGATCAGATGGACTTGACAGATATATTTAGAACTCTGCATCCCAAAGCAACAGAATATACTTTCTTCTCGAGTGCACATGGAATATTCTCCAAGATAGATCATATACTGGGTCACATAACAGCCCTTCATAAGTATACAAGAATTGAAATCATACCATGCAAACTTTCAGACCACAATGCTATGAAACTTGAAATCAACCACAGGAAAAAGTCTGGAAAACCTCCAAAAGCATGGAGGTTAAAGAACACCCTACTAAAGAATGAATGGGTCAACCAGGCAATTAGAGAACAATTAAAAAATATATACATGGAAAAAATCGAAAATGAAAATACAACAATCCAAACGCTTTGGGATGCAGCGAAGGCAGTCCTGAGAGGAAAATACATTGCAATCCAGGCCTATCTCAAGAAACAAGAAAAATCCCAAATACAAAATCTAACAGCACACCTAAAGGAAACAGAAGTGGAACAGCAAAGGCAGCCTAAACCCAGCGGAAGAAGAGAAATAATAAAGATCAGAGCAGAAATAAACAATATAGAATCTAAAAAAACTGTAGAGCAGATCAATGAAACCAAGAGTTGTTATTTTAGAAAAAATAAACAAGATTGAGAAACCTCTAGCCAGGCTTCTCAAAAAGAAAAGGGAGATGACCCAAATAGATAAAATCATGAATGAAAATGGAATTATGACAACCAATCCCTCAGAAATACAAGCAATTATCAGGGATAATATGAAAAATTATATGCCAACAAACTGGACAACCTGGAAGAAATGGACAAATTCCTAAATACCCACACACTTCCAAAACTCAATCAGGAAGAAATAGAAAGCTTGAACAAACCCATAACCAGTGAGGAAATTGAATCAGTTAGCAAAAATCTCCCAACAAATAAGAGTCCAGGATGAGATGGCTTCCCAGGGGAGTTCTACCTGATGTTTAAAGCAGAGATAATACCTATCCTTCTCAAGCTATTCCAAAAAATAGAAAGGGAAGGAAAACTTCCAGACTCTTTCGATGAAGCCAGTATTGCTTTGATACCTAAACCAGACAGAGACCCAGTAAAAAAAGAGAACTACAGGCCAATATACCTGATGAATATGGATGCAAAAATTCTCAATAAGATACTAGCAAATCGAATTCAACAGCATATAAAAAGAATTATTCACCATGATCAAGTGGGATTCATTCCTGGGCTGCAGGGCTGATTCAACTTTCACAAATCAATCAACGTGATATATCACATTAATAAAAGAAAAGATAAGAACCATATGATCCTGTCAATCGATGCAGAAAAGGCCTTTGACAAAATCCAGCACCATTTCTTAATAAAAACCCTTGAGAAAGTCAGGATAGAAGGAACATACTTAAACATCATAAAAGCCATTTATAAAAAGCCCACAGCTAACATCATCCTCAATGGGGAAAAACTGAGAGCTTTTTCCCTGAGATCAGGAACACGACAGGGATGCTCACTCTCACCGCTGTTGTTTAACATAGTGTTGGAAGTTCTAGCATCAGCAATCAGACAACAAAAGGAAATATAAGGAATCAAAATTGGCAATGATGAAGTCAAGCTTTCACTTTTTGCAGATGACATGATATTATACATGGAAAATCCGATAGACTCCACCAAAAGTCTGCTAGAACTGATACATGAATTCAGCAAAGTTGCAAGATACAAAATCAATGTACAGAAATCAGTTGCATTCTTATACACTAACAATGAAGCAACAGAAAGACAAATAAAGAAACTGATCCCATTCACAATTGTACCAAGAAGCATAAAATACCTAGGAATAAATCTAACCAAAGATGGAAAAAATCTGTATGCTGAAAACTATAGAAAGCTTATGAAGGTAATTAAAGAAGATATAAAGAAATGGAAATATATTCCCTGCTCATGGATTGGAAGAATAAATATTGTCAAAATGTCAATACTACCCAAAGCTATCTACACATTAAATGCAATCCCAATCAAAATTGCACCAGCATTCTTCTCGAAACTAGAACAAGCAATTCTAAAATTCATATGGAACCACAAAAGGCCCCGAATAGCCAAAGTAATTTTGAAGAAGAAGAAGACCAAAGTGGGAGGCATCACAATCCCAGACTTTAGCCTGTACTCCAAAGCTGTAATCATCAAGCCAGCATGGTATTGGCACAAAAAATAGACACATAGACCAATGGAATAGAATAGAAACCCCAGAACTACACCCACAAATGTATGGCCAACTAATCTTTGCAAAGCAGGAAAGAATATCCAATGGAAAAAAGACACTCTCTTTAACAAATGGTGCTGGGAGAACTAGACAGCAACATGCAGAAGGTTGAAACTAGACCACTTTCTCACAGCATTCACAAAAATAAACTCAAAATGGATAAAGGAGCTGAATGTGAGGCAGGAAACCATCCACACCCTAGAGGAGAAAGCAGAAGACCTCTCTGACCTCAGCCATAGCTGAGGAATTGTGCCAATTTCTTACTTGGCACATCCCCAAAGGCAAGGGAATTAAAAGCAAAAATGAACTATTGGGACCTCATGAAGATAAAAAAAAAAAAAAACAACTTCTGCACATCAAAGGAAACAATCAACAAAACTAAAAGGCAACCAACGGAATGGGAAAAGATATTTGCAAATGACATATGGGACAAAGGGCTAGTATCCAAAATCCATAAAGAGCTCACCAAACTACACACCCGAAAAACAAATAATCCACTGAAGAAATGGGCAGAAAACATGAATAGATACTTCTCTAAAGATGACATCCTGATGGCCAACAGGCACATGAAAAGATGCTCAATGTCGCTCCTCATCAGGGAAATACAAATCAAAACCACACTCAGATATCACTTCATGCCAGTCAGAGTGGCCAAAATAAACAAATCAGGAGACTACAGATGCTGGAAAGGATGTGGAGAAAGGGTTACCCTCTTGCACTGTTGGTGGGAATGCAAATTGGTGCAGCCCCTCTGGAAAACAGTGTGGAGGTTCCTCAAAAAATTAAGAATAGACCTATCCCATGACCCAGCAGTAGCACTGCTAGGAATTTACCCAAGGGATACAGGAGTACTGATGCATAGGGGCACTTGTACCCCAATGTTTATAGCAGCACTCTCAACAATAGCCAAATTATGGAAAGAGCCTAAATGTCCATCAACTGATGAACGGAGAAAGAAATTGTGGTTTATATACACAATGGAGTACTACGTGGCAATGAGAAAGAATGAAATATGGCTCTTTGTAGCAACGTGGATGGAACTGGAGAGTGTTATGCTAAGTGAAATAAGTCATACAGAGAAAGAGAGATACCATATGTTTTCACTCTTATGTGGATCCTGAGAAACTTAACAGAAACCCATGGGGAGGGGAAGGAAAAAAAAAGTGGTTAGAGTGGGAGAGAGCCAAAGCATAAGAGACTCTTAAAAACTGAGAACAAACTGAGGGTTGATGGGGGATGGGAGTGAGGGGAGGGTGGGTGATGGGTATTGAGGAGGGCACCTGTTGGGATGAGCACTGGGTGTTGCATGGAAACCAATTTGACAATAAACTTCATATATTGAAAAAAAAAACTAAAAAAAAAATAGAATAAATAAATAAAAATACCAATGGCATTTTTACAGAGCTAGAACAAGCAATCTTAATGTTTGTATGGAACTACAAAACCCCAAAGACAAAACAATTCTGAAAAAGAAAACCGAGGCATCACGTTCTGCACTTCAAGCTATATTACAAAGCTGTAGTCATCAAAATAGTACCATAATGGCATAAAAACAGATACACAGATTAGTGGCACAAAATGGAAAAAAAAAAAAAACAGAAATGGACCCACAACTATATGTCGAAGTAATCTTCCCTGAAGCAAAAAGACTATCCAAAAAATAAATATTCTAGTTAAGAAATGGGAAGAAAACATGACCTGACATTTTTTCAAAGAAGTCCTACAGATGGCTAACAGACACATGAAAAAATGTTCAACATCACTCATCATCAGGGAAATGAAAATCTAAACAACAATGAGATATCACCTCACACCTCTGAATGGCTAAAATTGACAACTCGGAAAACAACAGATGCTGGTGAGGATGCAAAGGGGAACTCTCTTGCACTGCTGGTGGGAATGCAAACTAGTTCAGCCGCTCTACCAAACAGTATGGAGGTTCCTAACAAGGTAAAAATATGACCCAGCAATTGCACTACTAGGTATTTACACAAAGGATACAAAACTACTTATTTGAAGGGGGACATACACCCCAATGTTTACAGCAGCACTATAAACAATAGCCAAGCTATGGAAAGAGTCCAAATATCTATCACCTGATCAATAAAGAAGATGTGGTATATACGTACAAGGGAATATTACTCAGCCATCAAAAAGATAAAAATCTTGCCATTTGCAATGGCGTGGATGGAGCTAGGGTGTATTATGCTAAGTGAAATAAGCCTGACAGGAAAGACAAATACCATATGATTTCACTCATGTGTGAAATTTAAGAAAGAAAACAGAAGAAAATAGTGGAAGGGGGAAAAAAGAAAGAGGCAAGCATACCATAAGAGGCTCTTAACTATAGCAAAGAAACTGAGGATTCATGGAGGGGAGGTGGGTGGGGGATTCACTAAACGGGTGATAGGTGTTAAGGAGGGCACTGGTGATGAGCACTAGGTGTTATATGTAAGTGATGAATCACTAAATTGTATATCTGAAACAAGTTTTACCATGTATGTTAAATAACTAGAATTTAAATAAAAACTTGAAATTAAAAACAGGAAGCAAACTTTTTAAAAGTTGTTTTCAAAGAGTCCAGAATTCTCATAAGAAAACAAAAATAAACATACAAAAATTTAGAAAATTCATTAACATTTCCTAACATGATGGACCAATATATATTAAGGTGATGAAGGTTAGTTTTAAAAAAAAAAAAAAGAAGTAAAGTTACCAAACAAAAATCCCTTTGATATAGAAAAAGTTTTTACTGGGGGTGCTTGAGTGGCTCAGTCAGTTAAGTGTCTGACTTTGGCTTAGGTCATGATCTCGCAGTTGTGGGATCGAGTCCCACATCGGACTCTGTGCTGACAGGGCAAAGCCTGGAGCCTGCTTCGAATTCTGTGTCTGCCTCTTTCTGCCCCTCACCAGTTTGCTCTCTCCTTCTCTCTTTCTCTCTCTCAAAAATACTGAAAGCTTGTGTTTGTTTAAAGACATACAATTTTACCAGGATTCCAGTCTGAGTATGATAATATATTCCTAATATAAGACATTAATAATAGATCCTGACATAATTATTTTACTTAGTACTAACAAAAAGGTCTGAATAAATTTTTAAGACTTTCCTAGCAACATAACTATTTAAATATAATTTGCTCATATCTACAAAAAGCATACAGGAATTTGTCAATATATACTTTCAGTGTATAAATCCGAAGTTAAGACCACTCCAGGTACAGCTATTAATTTTTTCTTACACAGATCATCTGCTGCAACTACTAAATAAAGAGGCTTTTTCAAAAGGAGATTTTAAGGCCGTAGTCGCTTTAATGGAGGAAGATGTGTTACAAAGCCACACATTATAAAAAATGCCATGTTAACATGTATATAGACACATATGTGCTTATGAGTCATAAATCACAGATTTAAAAAATTAAATATAAAGAAAAAAATAAAGTTGACAAAAAGTCAGCATATTGCATGCCATTTGTTACTATGAGATGTTTAAAGATTTCCCGAAGCCAGGTCACTTAAAGATCAAAGAGTGAATGTGGATAGGAAAGAGAATATGGAAATTATTGAACTCAGTCACTTTTCATTGTACATTCATTAAAATAAAAATGAAGCCTTCTCTAAAATGAAACACCAGAATATTTATGGAAGGCAGCACATTTATACAATTTTAAAAAATGGCATTATCATCAAAGTGCCATTTTAAAAATAATGTTCCTTACAAATGCTTACTGGTTCACATATAAAATTGGTATTAGAGAATATGTTAAGCTAAATATGATAAATTTTGATGACTTGAAGATACCTTATATAGTGTAATTTCTTTTGTGTAACTTTTGAAACCTCTACAGAGATGTAAACATGGCTGGAAATTAAGAGGGACACACTAATGCTTCAGCAAGGCTCTCTTCCTCATTCTTGAAGCCTCTCACTTTTCTGTAGAATCCTTTGTTCCAGGAATTTGGTATTGATATTGCCATCTTGTTGACCTCAATGTATACTTAGCAACAAGACTCAGATGGGCATGCCAGCAGTAGTCATGAGACTACCTTGAAGACATGAGGAATGCAACTGGCAGCATGTACCAGACTCCTATCAAAAGTGCCAAGATCCCATATTTTCTTGTAAAAGCCCTCAGCCTTTTACCCTGAGCAGCCTTGCAGCCTTGGAAGCATTAGCCTACTGCAACCTCCTTTGCCTGGCAAAGCAATAAAATTATTGTTCCTCTTTATCCCAAACTCTTTATCACAAACTCTTTCTTTGTGTTATATGTTGGCTCTGGAACACAGGGGTTGGTTTTTGACAACACTTTCATCTTATTTATATTAATTTTAAATAATTAAAATTTCTCCTTATCCCCATTCTTCTTGAAATATGTTTTTAATGTGATTGATCACTATCCTATCATTAAAGAGAATGAATTAAACATCTTATTTTTAAAACAAAATCAATTACTTTGAGGATGAATTTCTCCAATATACAAAAAAAATCAAATCAATTCAAATATAAAAGTAGAATATATCCTTAATTCATACCCATGCTTCAAGTTTATATAGTAAATCAAAATAACAACAACAAGTAAATAATGGTACCCAATACTCAATGCTTACTATGGACTACACCATTATTCTAAACATTTTAATCCTTTTAACCCTCATGGAAACCCTATAAGGTTAATATTATCATCCCTCTTATTTTACAGATTAGTAAATGAAATGTAAGAGGTTACATAACCTTTTGAAGGTCACTTACCTAGCAAGGGGCAGTGCTGGGTTCCAACCAAGTGTTCTGACTCCAGGGTTGATTCCCTTTATGTGCTACACTGGAGATGCAGAATCTCCTACCACTGTGAAAAAGCTGATGGTATCTCATGTAAAAAAAAAACAAGTAGTTTTTAACTGACCAATGTCAGTAACTACTTCTCAGTGAAAAGCTGTAGAATTCATCTGGTTCAAGTTGTTGAAAGGGTGGATGCTCAGGATTTATAACAAGATTTTTAAAAAGATAAAAATAGGAGGGGCACCTGAGTGGCTCAGTCGGTTGAGCATCCAACTTCAGCTCAGGTCATGATCTCGCGGTTTGTGAGTTTGAGCCCCATGTCGGGTGCCGTGCTGACAGCTCAGAGCCTGAAGCTTGCTTCAGATTCTGTGTCTCTCCATCTCTCAGCCCCTCCCCTGCTCATGCTCTGTGTCTCTCTGTCTCTCAATAATAAATAAACGTTAAAATTTTTTTTAAAAAAAGATAAAAATAGGAGGTTTCATTAAGGAGAATAGGAAATAAGTGTGAGGCATAATAGAGGCAAAGAAAAGTTCCCAATAAAAGTAAAAACTCTGGAAACCTGAAACAAAAATAGAAGAATTTTTAAAAAGAAAATAAAAATACTCTAAGAAGCAAAGCCAAGAAACAAATCTCACTCCAACTTTAAATCCCACAACCAGGTTGTTCAGAACATACAACATGACTGACACTGCTAGTTTTGCCCACAAATTTCCTCAAAATTATTTTCTATTTTCTTTCATTTATCTAACCTTAATCACTATTATTATTCTCACTTTTCTACCTCTTTTCCTTCCTTTCCCATTAACCATGGCTGCTTCCTCTGAGGGACAATTTTAGAAAGCTCACCTTTCCAAATCTATATTTTTTAGTTGCCTGAAACTCACCTTTAATTATATACAAGGCTGCAAACTAAAAATAAACACAGTAAAAATGGAAACAGTATACTATCACAAAAAGGCCCTTTCCTGTTTCTCCATCATCAGAGTCATTCTCTATTTCCTAAGGCTTATCATCCAGTTGACCCTTTAACTCCACAGTCAACACTCACAGATCCTTCAAGATATGCTTCGTCCTTTCTACGTCCACTGTTATTCCCATGGTTTATAAGGTTTCATTACCTTCCCCCTTGGCTGCTAAAATAGTCACATAGCTCATGTCCCTGTCCAAAGCTTCTCCCTCCCCAGTGTCCATGTCTAGCTGCCAGATAAGCTTTTCTCAGACATCAACCTGCAAGATCCACCCAGGTTCCCTAATGCTGGCCAAATACAGCCTTACCTCTAGAATTTGTTTTCAAGGAACAATGTGAGCAGTTCTCCCATCCTCATTTCCATTGGCCACCTCCCTTAAATGCATTTCTAACTAGTTCTCAAAATGTGCATTTCTTAATTCAGTCAAACTGACTAAATTATATAATTTCATCCAATATAATTTTTGGAAACTCCTCACCTCTGTGCCTTTAAAAGTAAACAACTTAAAATATCAAGACCTTGGGTATTTTCAAGAATCGACCACACATATTTACTTAGCTGGGGGACTATAAATAATTTGACATCTATTGAATGTTTACTCTAGCAAAAGAACTGTGCTAGGCAAATTTTCATCACAGTGGTGCAAAGTGGGTATTAATAAACAATTTTATCCCTAAGAACTGTGAACATCAAGGTTAAATTATTTGTCCAAGTGCACAGAGCAGAATCGAAGTCCAAAGTTTATGTTAACAACATTTCCTATTCTTTTCCTTTGTATATTCCATCTCTCAACTTGACCAGAAGCCACACATAATCTTGCCACCCCTCTAAACACTGCCAAGACTTTCCCTTGCCATTGCTGCAGTTTGCCTGCTGATGCTAGAAGCTTCATAAATGCAGGCTAATTTGGACACTTTTAAACAAAGTTGCTTCAGCCTGTAATTTCTTTAATGCCAGCACTTAGGCCCTAATTACTAAGACACAATAGGCGCACTGACAAGAGTACAAAGTGACAGCTGACAACAGGGGAGAAGACAAAATATCTATAAAAAACAGACACAGGAACTATTACATGACAGCAGACTGGCACCATGAGCCTCCCCTGGTACTCTCCCTGTGAATTCCTCTCCAACTAAACACTGACAGGGAAGAACAGAACAGCTGTCCACCCCTTTTCTCCATGACTATTTTCTCTTCAAAAGCACCTGAAGAAAAAGGGAGAGCATTTCTCCAGTCCCTTCAGTTTTCTGTTTACTCCATGATCACCTTTCTTTGTAAAGGTGCCTATATAAAAGATCAAGGCAATTTTCAGCACTCAGCAATTGTTAACAAATTTCAGATGGTTTCCTAAAGCATCTTCTTAAAGCATTATCCTGTTTTTTTCAAACTACTTTTCAGCAGAGAACTCTTACTCCTTCTTCAAGGACAAGGTCTATTCTCTTATGCTCTTGCTGAACACCCAAGGAATGTGTGTAAGGAAATGCACAGCCACCCTCGAAGATGGTGGCATTATCCCTGTTTTATAGCTGACGCAACTAAGATTCCAGGTTTCCAAGGTCACACATATGGTAAGTTTTGTCTAACTTCATGTTCTTTCCAACAATATGAGGTCTTCTCAAAGAACTTCTATTTGCTATTATTTGAAGATATTAGATTCCACAGTCGCTCAGTGCTTTCTATAGCCCATCTTGTTAATCTTATTTACTATTCATAACAGTCCTAGAAGGCAGTTATTATTAAACTCAATTGACATGGTTCTGAGCATCAAAGAAGACTGATAATTAGTTGAAAGTTACACAGGGTGTAAACTCATATCTTTTGCACTAAATCATGTGGTTTCCTCACAATTTAAGCTGCCTCCAGAACGTTAAAAATATCTCCAGCATAGCATATATCATCATTTTACTCTACAATTATTTATTAGAGTTGTCTTGCACAAGTTCTAGAGCATGAAATCCTCAGAAGGAGACACTGTATTATATCTAATATTTATATTTTTCAATTCTACTGTAATATATGAGATGGCTCACTGCATGAAATTTATATGTGAACAAAGGACTCAGAGTCAGATTGGCCTCAAGCCTCAGTTCCAGCATTTCCATGAGGGCTTAGGGGAGTTATTGAACCACCTGGAGCTTCAAAGATTTTTTAAAATTAGGGTTCAATAATAGCATCTACTTCAGAGTATTGGGAGGATTAAATGAGAAAATGCATGTGACGCGTGTAGCATAGTATCTAGCATGGAGTAATCCCTCAATAAATATTAGTGGCTATTATTATTCTTATCATAGAGGTCATTCACCTCAGAAACTACTTCTTTTACCCCTATAGCTGTCTGCCCTATAAAGATTTCCAAGATGAGGCACAGTTGAGAATATCTCTCCCATGTTCTTGTTGTATCTTAATCCACACTACTACTAGGATGAACATGACTACTGCTACTGCTAGTACTACAACTACCACTACACATATTTTAATGTCTATCCCCCATGCTGCAAGAATCATTCCCCTGGGCAGGAACCACCATATTCGATTTTGTAACCATCATCATCTAAAAATGCCTTAACATGCTTGCATAAATCCCTTTGCCTGAAATACCCTTTACTATCTTCTCTATCTGGAAAATCCCTTATCATTCTTCGGAAACAAAATTGTTACTTCCAATGATGAGGTGTCGATAACTGTCTCAGAAAAAGTTATAATGCTCAGAGCACTTTTTTCACATGTTGGCTGTAGTACTTACCAAACTACAGTATAATTTATTCATTCATCTACATGCCTGTCTCTCTAACTAAGCTGTAAACTTTTGTATGTCAAGAATCCTACTTTATTCATTGTTTTAGGTTCAGCCCAAGCAGAGCATAACATAGGGCAGATACTCAATAACTATTTATCTGAATGTATTGCTGTTGAAAAAATAAAGCAAAATTACATAATGCATTTGTTAATTGGACTTTGAAATATTATCAAACAAGCAGGCTTCAGGTCACCTTTTATGAATTGTTATGACTAATATACAGAAGGGAATTTTGAGAGGAATTCACATCTTCATGTGTTTGAAGGTTTAACAGGAAAGTACATATATGGACAGATATTTGGATTTAGAGCAAATAATATTTTTTATTCTTGTCTTGAATTGCTTAGAAAGCATAACCATTTAAAAATTTCAGTACAATCATAAATAATATTCCATGGGAGTAGATTTTAAAAAGAGATAGAGATTTAGATCATTTCCCCCTTGAGTAAAAGATTTACAGTATAGAAAGAAGACTGGAAATGGGAAACAAAGGGGAAAGGAAAATGCAGGAAAAAAGATAAAGATGGGAAATGGGTATTGTTTGTATTTAAAAACTAAAATGGGAAAGATATATAGGTCATCTTAAATTTGGACTGCAAAGTTTTCTAGCTTCTATCAGACTCTTCAGCCTGAAAATTTTCATAAGTACTAAATTTATAGCAATGAAGACAATGCCCTATATTATTTTTTTTTTGAGAAAATAATTATCTATTTCCTTCTTCTATTTCTTGGTGATGTGGGTGCAAATAAAATGAAAATTTGAAATGTTAAGAAAACTTTAAAACATTATTTTTTGTCCCATCTCATAGTTATACATTGAAAAGTGATCAGTCTGACACAGTGAGTTAAAACAGTAAAAGGGAGGACATTTTGATCTTGAACTAACATTCAGCAATTAAAATCTTCTACTAAATCAATATAGTCATGTTTTAGGAAAATGTCAATTTGACATGATGGCTTTATTCACATTAGGATTTTCAGCAACTATGAATGAAACTACAGCTTTGCACACAGATATTTTGATTGTCCTTGCTACAGTCTGCACAGGGGCTGGCTGCATGACACTAATGCAAATGTACATGGATTCATTACAAGTTATCACTTCTTTTCATTGGAAAGTAAGAATAATAGATAAAACTTTTAATAATTCACTCAAGCTTAGATATATAAAAACATGTAATGCTTAAATACACAGAGTTAAGCCAATGTGAAAATGAGCAGTTAAGACTATAGATACATGGATTACAATTGACCTACTGAGTGACAACAGACTTTCAACCAGTGAGACTAATACACATTCACGGATTAATGCCTTGAATTATCAATGCAGTATTTGTTAACCAGTCTTTCTTGTTAAAGAAAAGTTAATTATATCTATAAAGTATTTCTCTCTCTGATCTTGGGATGCTCATTCTGATTTCAAGAAAAAAAAAAACTAAACCTGAATAAAATATTATACCTAATTTGGAACATCAGCATCCTTTCAAATGCAGAGTTACTTAAACACATAGCCAAATAGGACTAATTTTGCCAAGTACAGTAGGAAAAAATAGAACAAAATCAAGGCTACAGGTACAATTTTCATTGCCTAAAATTTTGAGGACCTGCTCCCATTTTCAGTACTGAAAACAAGGGCTATGAAGGAAACACTCAACAAAACTAAAACGCAACCGATGGAATGAGAGATATTTGCCAATGACATATCAGATAAAGGGTTAGTATCCAAAATCTATAAAGAAATTATCAAATGCAACACGCAAAAAGCCAATAACCCAGGGAAGAAATGGGCAGGACATGAATAGACACTTTTCCAAAGAAGACATCCAAATGACTAACAGACACATGAAAAGATGCTCAATGTCACTCATCATTGGGGAAATACAAATCAAGACCACAATGAGATACCACCTCACACCTGTCAGCATGGCTAAAATTAACAACTCAGGAAACAACAGATGTTGACGAGGATGAGGAGAAAGGAGAAAATGTTTGCACTGCTGGTGGGAATGAAAACTGGTGCAACCAACCATTCTGGAAAACAATATGGAGGTTCCTCAAAAAATTCAAAACAGAACTACCCTACGACCCAGAAATTTAACTACTATTTATCCAAAGATATAAAAATGCTGATTTAAAGGGGCACATGCACCCTAATGTTTAGAGCAACACTATGAACAATAGACAAATTATGGAAAGAGCCCAAATGTCCATCGACTGATGCGTAGATAAGGAAGAAATGAGATATTATTTGGAGATCAAAAATAACGACATCCTGCCATTTACAACAACATGGATGGAACGAAAGTATTATGCTAAGCAAAATGAAGTCACAATCAGAGAAAGACAAATACCATATGATTTCACTCATATGTGGAATTTAAGAAATAAAATAGATGAGAACATACGGGAAGGGGAGGAATAATAAGATAAAAACAGAGAGGGAGGAAAACCATAAGAGACTCTGAAATACAGAGGACAAACTAAGGGTTGCTAGAGGGGAGGTGGGTGGGGGAATGGGCTAAATGGGTGATGGGCATTAAGGAGGGCACTTGTTGGGACAAGCACTGGGTATTGTATATACGTAATGAATCACTGGGTTCTACTCCTGAAACTAATACTATACTTTATGTTAACTGACTTGAATTTAAATAAATGAATTTTTTAAAAGTACCATATACTTTGTGAAATAATGCAGTGTAGAAAGAGTATATTTCAATAAAATCTTCTTTCAGTATGTTAAAAAAATAAAATAAAGTTCCAGTTAATATACTATTAACTAACATACATACATAAATAAGTAAATAAATACATACATACATACATACATACATACATACATACATACATAAATAAATAAAGGCTAAGCAAAGGTAAAGAGTTCAGCATTGATATACTCCATACTAACAGAGAATATTGGTTTGGAGTTTTAAGGGAACATAAATCTCCCCAATTCTTGCATTTGTCTAGTTTTGTATTATGTAAGCTAATTTAAAAGAAATATGTATGCCCTGAACATTTCTCAACTGAGGAAGTTAGTCAGAAAATAACTTGAACTAAACACCCAATGGTTTTGTGAAGGGAACAAAACAAAATAGATGACATGTTTCCTACCCTCAGGAAGATAGAAACAGTTGAGGATACTAAAGACAGCATTTGAAAGTAACTCAAGAGCATTTAGAAAGCAAAAGACACACCTTGATAAAATGCATATTAAGAAAATGAAAGGCTCCACTCAGGCATAGTTAGCTCTCCTCAGTATTCTCAAAGCTAGTATCAAGAATAATTAGAAGTAGTAAACAAGATTGTGAAGGAAGTAAGTGCTATGATTAGTTGAGTGAGAGACATCAGGTATTTCATTTGGGGAAATGGTATGTGACAGGAACAGGCGCAGACCAACCAAAGATGGGCCATTTTGACTTGAAGATTTTGAATTAAAAGCAATTAAAACTGAGCAGATTCAAGAAAAGCTCCCCCTTAATTGTCTAAATTTAATCGGAAAATAGAGCTCATACCAAGAAGAAAGCTATTAAGAGATTCCTCTTTACCTAAGAATCTTATATGCATAACAGAGAAAACTTTGTTTTCCAAACAACTCTCACCTTCTTGCCAATGGTCTTCCTCCCCTTTGCATCCCAGACACCTATCCCTCTACTTAACTCAGGATATCATATAAGCCTCATGTTGCCTATCTTTGGAATTTCATGTCTGCATGGAATCCCTGTATGTATTAAACTAAATTTGATTTTTTCTTGTTACTCTGTCTCACGTCAATTATTTTAGTGCAGCTATAAGGACATCGAAGGGCAAAGAAAATTATTTGTCCCCGACATAACTCATATGCACAAGTGAACACAATCAGACTGGCACTGCTGAAGCAACAGCACAGTTCAAATATACTGAACACTGATTTTGAAAATGATGGGGATTATTGAACTATTAGATAACAATGACAGATAGAAATAGAAACATGTGAGGAAATGTTAATTTTTATTGTGATAATCCATAGTGCTATTGGCAGTTTTCATGTAAAACAAATACTATAATTTTCTAAAATTCACAAAATAGGCATACATTTAAATGTTTTACACAAACTAATATTTATGAAAACCTGAAACTCTAAATTAAGAGTTAAAAGAGAAGGATCAATAATATTCAGCTAAAAGATGCAAGATTGAATGAATCTTGAAACTTTCAGCAATATCTGTTTACTAAAGATGGAGGCATCTTCTCTTCCATATCAGACATTTACTTTAAAAGTGAGAATTTGGAAATATTACATTCTACTTTTATTTTGAAAGTATACAACTTGGAAATATTATATTCCTGTCATTGATTTATCTTTAGCCTATGTCTTCTACTCACAATAGTTAAAGCCAATTCCTGAGTCTTTTTCAAATCCTGAGTCTTTTTTTTCTTTTTTTATTTGCCATTAACCTTAGTCTTCTCCATTCTCAAGGGTAACTTTTATTACATTAGGCATATGTAGTTTTATAACAGACATCGACAGAAAGAGAATTCTATAAATTATAATACAGGGTTCACTTTTTTCCTGAGAAAACCAAACCAACTGATACTTATACTAACATTTTATACATTTACTACATGGTGCTTAGAATTAAGGAATTCAATATTCAAAAATGAAGAAAAAACACATAGCCAAATTTAAGCCATAAAGTATGAATAGTGCTAAAACAAGCCATCAGAAGATCTATATTCAAAACCAGACTCGTAATTCCTAACTTTATAACCTTAATTAGATACATTTCTGGCCCACAGTTTCTTTTTCTACAAAATAAGACTGCTATGTTAAGTGTTAGCCAGATCACAGATTCTACAGGGAAGTTGAACAGGTAGTAATGGTGTCAAAGATATTGACCCTGTTCTCTGCAAACAAATGACAAAGAATTGACAAAATCCCTGAACTAAAAAATATCTGCTGCTATAATAAGCAGACATTATTGATACTGACAAAAATGATCACAAGAACTGGCATATATAGCATGTGGTAGGCACAATTTCAAACACTTTACATGTATTAACTTGAGTGTCACAATAAACCTAAGGGGTAGATACTATACTTATCTCCATTTTACAGATGAAGAGATTGAGATATTAGGTATCTTACACAAAGTCATACCAATTATAAAGTGGTAGAAGTGAGTTTTAAACCTAAGGAGTGTGGCTCCAGATACTCTTTCTTAATTCTACTTCTGCAACCAACCCAGCCCTATTTGTTAGTGGGCCTTTAACTTTTTACCATGACCTCTTGCTAATAAGCATACAAGTAAAAATAAAGCAAGTGAAATTCACCAATTTTTATTCCAACATAAAGGGCTAGTTTATCAGAGAAATGCATGATAATCAACATTT
Source organism: Panthera tigris (assembly GCF_018350195.1). Classification (NCBI taxonomy): domain Eukaryota; kingdom Metazoa; phylum Chordata; class Mammalia; order Carnivora; family Felidae; genus Panthera; species Panthera tigris. The sequence goes on along the minus strand of NC_056677.1, from coordinate 77,009,212 downwards.
CATTTTTATCATCAAAGCCGATGATAAGTTTGGCTTCACTCAACAACAATAACAATTATTATTAATATTAAAGGAATCCAGTTTTTCAAACTGAGGATGATTAATGTGTCCTCCATGAACTCATTATTAGTGATTAGCATTTCTTTCCTTATGGAAGGAATCATTAAAATGGGTTATTTCTCCCTAATACAATTGCCCTTTATTCCCCATATCAAAAATCTACTCAGTACATTATGGCAGATAATAGGAGCAAAATAGATTTTAGGTTTTTTCCTCTCCTTTTGTGATAAATAATAGTCAATTCACACATTCTAAACAGAAATGCCACAGAAGTTAAAGGCTAATATGTATTAATTACTATCTTTACTGAGGTACAGCATAGAAACTTCTTCAGAGTATAACTATCTTTATGGATTGGCAAAATACACAACAGAAATCACAATAACTAGAAGCTATGGATGTCCTTTAAGGAAAAAACATGTGCTTCCCCTGTAAGTGCTGTCATTTAACTATGTATAGAGCATCCCACAATTTAATCTGATAAAAACTATGTCTGACTTAGTGGACAATGACATTTATAATAAGAGGATGAATTACACAAATGATAGTTGGTTGCCTACCTTAGACATATTAGCAATAAATTCACCATCTTACCTTTAATGTTTATGCTATCTATTGAAATATCTTTTCAAAGCAGGAATATTAAAGCATGACATTTAATACAATCAAAATGATCACAATCATCAGATGAAATGAGTAAATCTATCAAAGCATATATGACATTGAAGACTGTTAAGAAAATGGAGATGATATCAAGGTGGGGATATGAATACAGCATTGCTTACAAGGAAGGGTAATGATGTATCAAGGTCTTCTGAAGACCCATGAAACTCACAAACTTTCAGGAAATGAAGAATAGCTGTGTTCAGAACTTTGAGACTCTGAGACACATCTATAATCATTAGTAACCAAAAGGGTCTCATGATTGCTATACTTCATGCAAACTTTAATAGGACAAAATATTTCAGTGAAAATTTTGTGGGGGAAATAAAAACAAGGTACAGGAGGATACTGGAGGATATACATTAATTTGCTAAATGTGATTCAAATACCTAAATTAAAAGGTCATTTATACCATGGGATAACAGGTATAGGGGAATACATTATGAAAAATATAACCCAGACTTTTCTCATACACTGAGGCCAAAGAATTCTGAGGGGATAATTTCGCAATACTTACATATGTTCTAGGTATGACAATCATAGCATCTCTGAGGATGTTGTAGGGGCCAAAGGCAGGTGGCCCAAAGATGGACCACTTTTGCATGAAGATTATTTTGAGTTACAAGCAATCAAAACCCAGTAGATTCCGAAAAAACTCTTTATCATCCCCCTAAACTGCCTGACTGTATGAGGAAGAGAGCTATTAACAAAGATTCCTCTTTACCTAAGAAACTTATCTGCATAGCAGGGCAACGTTGTTTTTCAAATATCTCCTCTCACCCTTTTGTTAATGGTCTTCCTCCCCTTTTCATCCCAGAAACCTACCGCTCTTTAGCTCAGGATATCAAATAAGCCTCTTGTTGCCTGACTATCTTTGGAATTCTGCTTCTGATTAGATTCCCTATATGTATGAAATTAGATTTGATTTTCTTTTATTTATCTGCATCATGTCAAGTTGATTCTTAGTGCAGCTAGAAGACCTTGGCAGGCAAAGGAAATTCCTCCTCTCCAACAATGCCTAACTTTAAAATATTTCTCCACATGCAGTTGACCCGTGAATAGTGCAGGGATTACGGGTGCCCACCTTTCCCCCTTGCACAACCAAAATCTATGTACAACAACTGACTTCCCAAAACCATAACTAATAGACTACTGTTGGCCAGAAAGAAGCCTTACTGATAAAATAGTCAACACAAACAATAGCCAAAGTATGGAAAGAACCCAAATGTCCACCAATGGATGAATAGATAAAGAAGATGTGATATATATACACAATGGAGTATTACTTGGCAATCAAAAAGAATAAAATCTTACCATTTGCAGCTATGTGGATGGAACTAGAGGTATTATGCTAAGCAAAATTAGTCAGAGAAAGACAAATATCATATGACTTCACTCATATGAGGACTTTAAGACACAGATGAACATAAAGCAAGGGAAGCAAAAACAATATAAAAACATGGAGGGGGACAAAACATAAGAGACTCTTAAATATGGAGAACAGAGGGTTACTGGAGGGTTTGTGGGAGGTGGGATGGGCTAAATGGTTAAGGGGCATTAGGAATCTACTCCTAAAATCATTGTTGCACCATATGCTAATTAATTTTGATGTAAATTTAAAAAATAAAATTTAAAAACAAACAAAAAACATTAATATGTGCAAAGGACTGAGAAAATGCATGTTCCCTGCTATTATGGAATCAGAATGACAACTCCCAATAAAGAATTATCTGTCTCCAGGTATGCTGTTTCGAAGGGACACATGCACCCCTATGTTTATAGCAGCACTATCAATAATAGCCAAATTATGGAAAGAGCCCAAATGTCCATCGGTAGATGAATGGATAAAGAAGATGTGGTATATACATATATATATACGTGTATATATATATATATATATATATATATATATACATATATATATATACATATACGTATATATATACATATATATATACGTATATATATATATATATACGTATATACATATATATATACGTATATGTATATATATATACGTATATACATATATATACGTATATATATATACATATACGTATATATATACACATACACACACACACACACACACACACACACACACACAATGGAGTATTACTTGGCAATCAAAAAGAATGAAATCTTGCCATTTGCAACTACGTGAATGGAACTGGAGGGTATTATGCTAAGTGAAATTAGTCAGTCAGAGAAAAGACAAAAATCATATGACTTCATTCATATGAGGACTTTAAGAGACAAAACAGATGAACATAAGGGAAGGGAAATAAAAATAGTATAAAAACAGGGAGGGGACAAAACAGAAGAGACTCATAATATGGAGAATAAACTGAGGATTACTGGAGGGGTTGTAGGAGGGGGGATGGGCTAAATGGGTAAGGGGTACTAAGGAATCTACTCCTGAAATCATTGTTGCACTATATGCTAACTAATTTGGATGTAATTTTAAAAAATAAAAAAAAAGAATCATCTGTCTCCAATATATATATATACATATACACACACACACATATATATATGTATCTTATCTTATATGATAATCTTATATGATTCCTCTTTATATTTAAATGTATAATCAATTTGGAAATTATCTGGGTGGGTAATATGAGATGGATTCAATTTTATTTTATTTTCCAAGATACTATCTAGTTATCTTAGCATTAAAAAGTCATTTTTCTATGATTTGATATGTAATTTTTTTCATATATCAAATTATCATATACACTTGGGTATATTTCTTGACTTTGTATTCTTTCTACTCATAGGTTGATATTATACTGCTTTAAATTTAAAGGATTATAATATGCCTTAATATCTTATAGGGTAACCTCTTCTCCTTTGCTCTTACTTTATCAGGATTTTTCTGGATGTTTTTTCTTCCTTCTTCCAAATTAACTTTATAATTAAGATGTCTGGCTGTAGAAAATGATTTTATTGATATTTTTGTTAGGGATACAATAAATTTATGAACTCATAAAAATAGTCAACACATATTTTGTATAAGTATTATATACTGCACTTTTACAATAAAGTGAGTTAGAGAAGAGAAAATGTTATTAAATAAATCATAAGGAAAAGAAAATACATTTACAGTACTGTAGTATAAGCAATTTGCACTAAGTGAACCCACACAGTTCAAACCTGTGTCGTTCAAGGGTAAACTGTACTATATCAACAGGAGTGGAGTAGTCATATTGTTCAAGGGTAAACAGCCACACTTACATCAGACAAACTAGATTTTAAAACGACGACTGTAACAAGAGATGAAGAAAGGCAGTATATCATAATTAAGGGGTCTATCCATCAAGAAGACCTAATTGTAAGTATTTATGCCCCCAATGTGAAACCCCAAATATATAAGTCAGTTAATCACAAACATAAGCAAACTTACTGATAATAATACTGTAATTGTAGGTGACTTTAATAATCCACTTACAACAATAGACAGATCATCTAAGCAGAAAATCAATAGGGAAACAACAGCTCTGAATGACACATTGGACTAGATGGACTTAATAGATATATTCAGAATTTTTCATCGTAAAATAGCAGGATACCCATTCTTCTTGACTACACATGGAATATTCTCCTGTTTCTGTCCTGTTGATATAGTACAGTTTACCAACATCACACCCCAAAATCTTTCGTCTTTAGCTGAAGATGGTATTTAAGGTGGTGGCCTGGGCCAAGGGGGATATCTCCCCAGGTAAGGTGAGGTATACATGTTAATAAAACTGTTTACTTTTCTCCTATTAATCTTTTTTTTTCAAAAAATTTTTAATGTTTATTTTTGAAGGAGAGACAGAGTACAAGTGGGGGAGGTACAAAGAGAGAGGGAGACACAGAGTCTGAAGTAGGCTCCAGGCTCTGAGCTGTCAGCCCAGAACCCAATGCAGGCCTCAAACTCACAGACCACAAGATCATGACCTGAGTGGAAGTTGGATGCTTAAATGATTGACCCACCCAGGCACCCCTCCTATTAATCTTTTATTAAAGGGGTCTCGGGCAAAAACCTAGAAGGGTAGAGGAAAAATTATTTTTCCTCCCCTATACTATTTATCCATTACATGTCAATATTAGGCCTTTAGAACAATAGTTATTATAAACATCTCCTTAAAGACGACAAAGGTGAAAAAAAGAAAGTGTTGCCACATAACAACAGAAACTCTTGTTTAGGTGGCAGGTAAAAAATTTGTTCAAAATATATACTGCATGTCTAGATGATAGGCAAGTTTTAGATAAGAAAATAAGACATTGTTCCAGCTTTTCTTTATTGGCTTTGTTTTGTGACTTTACAGTTTGGAGTATGACTTTGTAAATCAAATTGTGGATATCTAAGTTCAGTACTGAATATCAAAAATACATTAAGGTCAACATAACTACCAATGATCTTGAAATATCCACACAATTATGTCTTATCCAAATGCAAAGCATATATACATAGTCATTGAGAATGATAATAATCATAGCAATTTAAACTAAAGATCTATTAAAGATCTATTAAATAAGAATTGTGACTATGACCACTAAATTTTGTTACCTAACACACACTCTAAGGAAATATTTAATGAACACATGGTTGTTACTAAGAAAGACAGTAAGAAAAATATGGCCTTATCAATTAGACAATTTCTTTAAAAATGTGACAGTATTGTCAGTGAGAATTCAGCCATCTAGTCAATTTATGTCAATATTTTACTGACAAAAATGCCCTAATAGAATCCTTGACCTTCAATGGAGTTTAAATGTATCAAGCACAAATCATTAATGATTTTTCACAAATCACACAATAGCAATTTTGACATTTTACAAAGTCATTTTTCAGAAACATAAATGGATAAAGGTTTCATTCTGTAAAATTGCTAACATAACTTTTATTAAATTGTATAAAATTAAAATTAATAAGGTCAATCATATTTCATATTTCCTTTACTAGCATTAAAAACTATATGACAAAAATAATTTAAATCAAAAATGGTCATTTCTACATTTCTGACCATCATACTCCACTGTGAATGAAGTCATGAGCATGTAACTTAAGATGAAATCTTAGAAATCTAGAGAATAAGTACAATAGAAACAATTAAATTAATAATTTGTGGTTTTAAACAGCTTTTCTCCTTTTCCGAGGCGAGTTACTTATATAGGACTATCTGCTTTAAGTTTGGATTTTATAAGGATGCCCAACTTTTACAATTTTTTTTCACTAACTAAAATCCTAGACTCAGAAAACATACTCTTTGATTATAAACTGTTTTAACCAATATAAGAACATATTCAAATGATCTTTACAGAAAGCTAAGCCAGCATATTTCATTCAATTGTCTCCCTTGCAAACTGTGAGGCATGTGTTTATAGCTATAATGAATTATACATTAACAAAAATTGCCAATTTTCCATAATGAATCAGTCCCAATTTTATTTCAAAATGTGGCTGAAAATATCCAGTGAGAGCAGTTCAACTATAGAATAACCTCCTAAACCCTTATCCCCAGACCAGATTGCTTTTGTGGGTCTCAGACCATATGCTTTTCTAGTTACTGAACATCTCCAGCTGAGTCTTATACTCTACAGGATCCATAGTTCATTCTTTATCCTACCAAACCTTATATCCTGTCTGTATTATCTCAGTGACTGGCACCCCAGATACCTCCAATAGCCCTAAACTCCACAGAATTCCAATCTGGCTTCCATCCATACCAACTCTTAGAAAATACTTATGTTCAGATCACAAATATTCTCCATGCTCCCAAACAAATCTAAAAGATTTTTTGCTGTCTTCATCCAACTTAACTTCTTAGCGTATTCTATATGATCAAATCAGTCATTTCTTCATGAAATATTTTCTCCTCTTGGCTTTTATGATGGCACATTTTCTTCATTTTGCTACTTCTTTTGTTGGCACTTCATTCATAGACTCTTCTCCTCTATTGGCCCTTGAAATGTTGGTGTTGCCCAGAGATTACTCCTGGCCGCCTCCGCCGCCTCCTCCTCCTTCTCCTCCTCCTTCTCCTTCTCCTTCTCCTTCTCCTTCTCCTTCTCCTTCTCCTTCTCCTTCTCCTTCTCCTTCTTCTTCTTCTTCTTCTTCTTTTTGTCTCTGCAATCCTTTATGTAATTTTATCCATTTTCATGGTATTAAATCCCATATGCATGCAGATGAAGTCCCACAGTCTCTTTCAAACCCAGATATTCTTCTGAGCTACAATTTTCCACATACAGCTACCTATAGGACACAGCCACTAACCTATCTTATATCTCAAACTTAGTAGGTCTGAAATCTAACTTTTGATTTTCCCATTCTTCCCCATATTACTAAGTAGCACCATCATCCAACCCATGAGAATTATATTCAACTTCTCTTTCCACCCTTCTCTGTCTCTCACCTCCCCAAGTTAAAGGTCATTAATAATTATTAATTTCACTTTCTAAATATTTAGCTCAGTCCTTTATATTGCCACTGCCATTACCCTGGTTCAAGGTATTAAAATCTCTAGACTATTATTAAAAAGCCTCCTAAATGTTTTCCCATCAATCTTTCATCTTCCTACAGAAAATGATCATTCAAAAATGCAATCTGATCATATTGTTCCAAACCCCTAATTAAAAAAATCCATTAAAGTTTAACCACAGGTCACACTAAAAAGGTCCTATACTAGTTGACTCCCACATGATATCTCCCTCCTGTCCTTCATACCACATTAAGCAAGAAAATATTTTATGCTTTTGTCCCAAACATGTGTTGTTTTGTCATATCTACCCTTGTTCATGAAGCTTCATCTGCCCTGAATACCCTTCTATTTTTGGAAAAAATCTGCATATAACTCAAGTTATATGTTTTTTTCTATGAAAATATCTGGACTCATTTTTAATTACTCTTCAATAATAATAATATTATTCTTTCATGGCTCTTTACAGCAGTTACCCCATTGTGGTATAGTAATTACTTTATGTATAGCAGATACGTTATGTATCTATCCCTCTTTTGAAAAATAATGAGTTCCTCAAGGAACATAAAACAACTTATTTATCTTAGTATATCTAACTGCCAAGAACACGGTGGCCTGAGATACAATACTCTTTCCAGAGAAGGCCTAATGCCTTCCTTTACCAGTAAACCTATATAGTAGGAGGTGCTTCACCCTCTGTATTAGCACTGAATACCCTCTCAAGTGTCTTGAGTCTTGTCACACATTGGTGTGATATCATCAATGTCAAATAAAATGCAAAATTTTTTCATTTTTGTAAATGCTTTATATGTAAATCATGTAAATATGTAAATCATTCACTTAAAAAAAAACAGATTCCATCTGTTTTCTCTATCATAAAGTCAATCTAACTTGCTTGCGTTCCAATGCGTCTTAAGAGAGAAAGAACATAACAGAGTTGCAGCTAACACAGAAATAACTGCACAGCACCTTGCATTCAACCATGGAACCAGTCATGACATGAACATTGTTCATTAACTGAATTGTATCAACCAACATTGTGCTCCAGATCTTCTTCCCAACAGCTTCTCAACTAGGAGTAAGTTTCTAGACCTGATTCTCCATTTAGCAAAAATCCCAGTGCTCTGTCCTTGTACTACCTTCCAAATAAGTCTCCCTCATTAATTCTGTGTATATGCAGTAGTCATATCACTAACTCAATCCCATTCCCTAAGCTGTAGCCAGATGACCATCACACATGTATTACAATGAATACAGAAAATGCAAAGCAAAACCAGATTGCCTAATAACACAAAAACACTAATAAACACTTAAATAAAAGGAACAGAAAACTATTAGTTGGAGAAGTGGCAGAAAGAGGAAGGGAAGATTGTTCTGGACCATGCCCATACCCTAAAAGAAAAAGAAACATGGTAGTCTGAGATATAACATGCTTACTGTTATAAAATTTCATCCATTATCTGAATTTTGTCAGAAAGGTTCTGGTCTAAATCTCCTTCCCAGGATACTTTAAATCAGGAGCAAGTAGCAAAGTATCAAAAGGAATATGACAGATAACATGGCTTGTGTTAAAAAGAAAGTATAGATCCTTGTCTACTATATGGTTTTTTTTTATCTTAGTTATCACTGTTCTTTATCCAATCACCTTTTCACAGTTCTATTGAGGTTTAATGCCAACTAACCAGTCGAAATACCATCATCCATAGACTTTCTTGTTTATGAGGTCCACATGGATCCATCTCCCCTATAATCATCTTATTAACATTTAAAGATAAATAGTGGTCTAGCAGTATGCACATCAAGAATACGCCCCTATACTAGTGAAATTTATCTATGAACTTTCAATTACTATTGCAAACCTCAGGAATTAAGAAAATTTAGTTAAGGTTTGGATCTTAATGTGGTTAGACACCTGGAGATGCAAATATATATTCCAGAGGAAAAGACAGTGAAGGCAACTCTGAAAAGATATTACAGACCAGGGTTTTCATTACTTCCTTGCTGTATTCTAGTATTCTGGAATAAGTCTTCTTTCTCAAGAAACACTTACAAGTTAAGGCATGGTAACTGCACTTTAGGTACACTGACGTTTATACCACCCCACTAGCTTAGAGACAGAGAAAACAAACTGTTGGTTATATATGTATTCACATATACAAAATAATCTGGTTCTTCCAGTCATTCATTATACAAATAAAGCTTTTTATAATGTACTAACTTCTAAAAGCACTACAGTGATTAAACAGAAAACCTCTTATAGCTACTGAGATGATGCTACTTTATCCCCAGTGAATAGCAAGAAAAAATAAGTGGTGATTTATTGCAGAGTTTGATGAAATGTTAAAGGGAAACATTATCAAAGCAATCAGCAAACTCATAAATTACAGCATAGTAAAAAAGGCCATGAAACAGAATGCCTTGGTTTGAATCATGATTCTGCAATTTATTATCTATGTTAACTTGGGCAAGTTATGTAACTTATCTGCGCCTTATTTTCCCCATATATAAAATATGACTAATAATAGTAACCTCAAAGTGTTATTGAAAATATATAAAGAGTTAATGCACATAAAACAACTATAACAATGCTCACCACAGAGTAAATGCTACGTAAGTGAACAATTATTATTATTATTATTATTATCATTTCTTTCTCAGCTTCCATTTGTGAGTTTATTTAAATTAGATTTTCTTTTTAATGTACAAGACTATAATCATTCACCCTGAGGTCAGAAGGTATATAAATTACAAATAAAGACTCTGCATTTTGAAGCAAGGGGGTTCTGAAAAAAGATAAAATGCTGGGACATATTCCAGATTCCACTGATATTGACATAATGATTATGGTAGATATAACTCTCGAGGGTAACATTTGCCTCATTCTAACAAAGAGAATAACAAAATATCCTTAGTGGAATTAGCTTCCTGCTAACAAATGAGAGGTGGACAGTGGAAAAAAAGAAACAGCAGAGAGCAGAAAGTGCTGCAGAAAAACACTTCTAAGGGGGACATGAGGAGTGAAGACCTCTAGAGTCATATACAGTGCAGCTGCCTATTGCACATGCCTGGGTTGTCTCCAGAGACTAGGATGGTAATGTGCAAATTACAGAAGGGCAGTCTTTCTGGTTGGATGTACACTTGTGGGTACACAGCTTAGTGAACAGAGCCAGTACCAAACTACAGCCCCTAGTCAGACTCTCAGCAGGGCACCATTGCACAGTGAAGAACAATAATGGAAATCCTGGCCCTTCTGTACCATGCTCCTAAGACAGAGCTTCTTTGGAATAGATTGGGATCTTTCTAGCCTGGTACAAATAATTTTTTTTCTACTGCTTAGCTTTCTCCATTCTCTAGGTTGAGCCTGTCCTTTGCTTTTTGTTAAAGTTCCAGAGGGAAGAATTACTGAGATCAGAATCCACTTTAGTCTAGAGCATGCATGAGTGACCGATATTTTAGGCAGAAATATAGACAATTTATATAAATTTGAGGTTGGAGGCACTTGGGTGGCTCAGTCAGTTAAGCATCAGACTCTTGATTTCCACTCAGGTCATAACCTCACGGTTTGTGAGTTCAAGCCCTGCATTGGGCTCCATGTTGGCAGTGCAGAGCATGTTTGGGATTCTCTCTCTCTCTCTCTCTTTCTCTCTCTCTCTCTCTCTCTGCTCCTCTCCTGCTTGTGCTCTCTCTCTCAAAATGAATAAATAAACTTGAAAGAAAGACATATGGGATGCCTGGGTGGCTCAGTCAGCTAAGTATCTGACTCTTAATTTTGGTTCAGGTCATGATCTCACAGTTTTTAAGATCAATCCCCATGCTGGGCTCTGCACTCTCAACTTGGGATTCTTAGCTTGGGATTCTGCCCCTCTCCTCTGTGTTCTCTGACTGTCTGTCTCTCAAAATAAATAATAAATAAATAAGATTTAAAAAACACATAAATTAGGGGCGCCTGGTTGGCTCAGTTGGTTAAGGGTTTAGCTTTGGCTCAGGTTATGATCTCCCTGCTCCTGGGTTTGAGCCCTGTGTTGGGCTCTGTGCTGACAACTCAGTGCCTGGAGCCTGTTTCACATTCTGTGTCTCCCCCCTCTCTCTGCTCCTCCCCTGTTCCTGTTCCGTGTGTGTGTGCGCGCGCGCGCACGTCTCCCTCCCTCCCCCCACTCTTCCTCTCAAAAATAAACATTAAAAAAGTAAAAATAAATAATAAATAAACATATAAATTTAAGGATGTATTTGTGTGTACAACTTATAAGATATTAAAATATGTTGGGTTACCCTTCCACATACATATACACATGTGTACACGTGTATACACATGACTATGAACGTTTTAAAATCTCCAGTATGACACCATTTCTAGAAGCCAAAAACACCACAACTACTAGAATTATAGGATTCCTTTTGTATATTACTAATTGAATATATCAAGTGATACACAAATATTGGAAAGAGAACAGAGACCAGTTACCTAAAATAGTTGCTTTGAAACTTTCTTATATACCTTCCAGAAAGCCTCCAAAATATTTTTTTTTGGAGTTCAGCAAATAAACTCAGCTATCTTAGATGCAGGTTACTTTTCCACAAGTACTAGAGTGCTGTTCAAAAAGATTATCATATAAAGAAGTTATTTTACGTTCTTGAATACGACTCTCCAATGTTTTCACAAATGAAGTTGCTATACTGGTGCTAAAATGCCTCTGTCTGCTAAACTGAAATGAAGTAAAATATTACAATATATAGCAATGGTCATGGATAAAGTTGGAGAGCTCAATCAACCCACCAAAGATTCAGATTTGGTGCTAAGTTTTCTGGGCTATAAAAGATGAAGAAATAATCAATAGTCACAGTTTCTTTACTTAAATCCACTTATTCTATAAGATTAAGTTATCAGAGAAATGCCTGCATAAGCATGGAGCACCTAAAAATGAGTGAGAAGGCCCTTTGGTATCTACCATAAACAATAATAAAGCCACAATAAGAATACTTCAAAATTTACAAGAACATTTTTTCACACACATATAATTTTGACACTTTACCAATTTCTGGCACTTCACCAATTATTAATAAATGCCAAATTTACTCTTAACTCCAAGAACAAGATAATGTATAACCTTTAAAAATTTCCTGGATAGAGGGTATTATTTATATTTGGAAAGAGGATTGTGGGATATGCTACTTCAGGACATTTAGTAGAAGATTCAAAAGAAATGACCTACGTTTCTTTCTGAACTCGAGGGGGTTTTTAGCAGTATACTTTCGGTGCCCCTCAGGCATACAAAAATGTAAAGATATCTCTTAGATCACAGATTTAGTTGAATGAAAATAAAATTCTCTCTTCACCATAGCCAAATTGTTCACTTTGTAATTAATTCACACCTAGCACACAATATGACCTCAGCCTAGAGTAAATAAAAAAAAAAAAAAACATTCAGAGGTACAATATTCATTTGACCAAATTGTTAAACACAGAGGGAAAAAGTAAAATCATCTTTACAGTCAAATCAAAAGAGGCACAAACCCTGAGAGTTGAAGCAAAGGTTAATGCTAAAGCAATACATTTAATTTTCATGCATCAACACTGAACTAATCCAAGCTACACTGTATCCCCTATTTTTAGAGATATTAGCATAGTACATACAAAGATGGTTTTATCTTGATTATCACTTTGTTTTGATCCTCTGACCTTTTTCTGTCATTACTATTGCCCTTATCCTTTTCTGATTTGATGGCTAGTAGACTGGATAGTACTTTATTTGGCAAAGCCCCAAACCTAAAGATGATTGCTGATTCCTTATGTTTTTCTTATCCCCTGTATTCAACCCATCAGTAAGTCCTCTTCACTTCTGCAGATATGGATTTTAAATTCCCCAATTCATATGCTTTAAAAATTACTTTCCTTAGTCATAACATTTAATCTTACACCTAAGTAATTCCCTACCATATTACTGTATTTTCTCTCCTTTAGAATAGTTCACACTATCTGAAATTCATATTAATTACAGGTTTATTATTGTGTTTTGTGTTAGACTGTAAGTTCTAAGAGAGTCAAGATAACATCTGCCTTAATTACGGATAAATCCCCACAAGACCAAGACTAGCATCTAGCATAGAATAGGTGCTTTATATATATTTGTGAATATAAGTGTGTTTCATATACTGAAAAATAAATTTACTGATTACTGTGAAGGGACTCATAGTTTCTTTAAAGATTGCTTACTATATAATTCTTGACAATAAAAAACTACATTTCTGAGATAATGTAAGCAGTCCCCTCAAAAAAAAAATCCAATTACTAATTTTATAAAGCAAATGCCTAGTTAACTGGCGAGCATATTATGCCACCCCTAACAATCTTTATTACAAACTTAATTTTCCTTTGACTGGATACTCTAATTGCTGTCTTCTCCACTCCCATTTCCAAACTTAAAAATACAGATCAACACGAAAGTCCACTGGAACTTTTTTTTTATTATTATATTGAGTTTAAGGAAGCGATGAGAAGACTCAGACAAAAATAGGGCAACAACTATGCATAACGTCACTGGAAAATACTGTCCCTGTCACTGCATAGAGTGGTTCTGTTACCACACAACAGTTTATATGTGTCTAATCAGCAACAAAAGATAATTTGGATCCTAAGAAATTCTTGAAGGTAGTAGAAGAAATCATTATCTTGACTCTAAGAAAGCAAGCAGGCCCTAAAGTGTAGAAATACAGGAATGCCATCATAGCAAAACAACGAAATCCCTTTCCACCACGGAGAATTAAGTTGCTCATTCTGTGGGTCACAGGCCTAATGGAGCAATAAGCATTCTATGAAAACTAGTAGTGTATATAGCATATTATAGAAATTCAATACATATTTGTTGCATGGGCAAATAAAACAAGGAAGATAGCCTCAATGGCAGCTTGGAAGAATTGCTAGAATAATGCTGTTAACTCATTTCTATGCTAAATTAGTCTCTATGTAGTCCATTGTTACTTATTAATACCTATACATGGAAATGCAGCCCCCAATACCCAAGCATCAGTTGATCCAAGATTTGTGAAAGGTAAATTTGTCAGTATGTTCGTTATGCAGGTATACAGGTCCACTGAGAGAAGGGAGATATGCATGTCTGAAGGAAACAGGCAGAAGGAGGCTATTTTTTAAAGTTTAGTTGCAATTAATTTAGACTTATATTGTCTACAAGGTTTATAAAAATATGTTTCATCTTTCATTAAAATTTAGTCCCCAAAAAACTCTTCAATCACTGCTTAGTAACAGAGATTAGCACTGAATATCTCTTGGGAAATGTATTGTCCACAAGCAGCAAACTCTGTACAGCGGTTAGCATATTGTTATATTAAGCCTATTAGATGATTCATTTAACTCATAGCTGGTGCCTTTACTAAGGTATTAGTGCATCAATATATTGTTTATTTTGAACGGCAAAGAGCTGTGTAATATTACATGTGCCCCAGTGCCCACCTCTACATCACAACAGAAATAGGTTGCTTTAATTCTATAAATTTCAGGGTATACACCCTTAAGAGCTAAGGCATTATTAATACATCCATTCATTATGTTTAGCATTTTATTATATATATATACACACACATAATATAAATAATAAAGCAGGGAATATTTTCATTTCTTCTCCGAAGATCACAATGATGAATTTTAATATGATAAAGTAAGCTACAGATGTTCCATATGCAGCCATTCCACAAATTCCAATGCCTAACAATTCTTACTTTCTGTATGGAAAGTTGCTTACTTCCCAAATGAATTTCCTTAGTGGCAGTTTTCAACCTAAAATTTGTTCAAAAATACTCAAAACAGCCTGACTCTAGGTAAGTACTGATAACTTAATTATTCATAATGTGCAACTATTTATATGCTGCAAATGCACATCTTAATGTCACCATGTATCTTTTGATGATTCAAATTAAAATTATTTTATGTAAAACCTCTCATCTGACTTTAATTCAAAATTCTAAAGTGAAGAAAATGTGAAAGGAATGCCTATGAACACCAAGCATCCTAGTGAGCCAGTACTGATGGGCATTAAATAGAATGATTCTTAAAAATGACCAAGCACTTTTCACATAAAAACTAAAGTTTTTATACATAATATGATGTCAATTTGACTAAAATTGTTATAAAATTAACTTTTTCACAACCTTTTAAATGGTTTATATGTTTTCAATGGCTTTTTAAAAACAATCTATTTGAAACAGTATAAAAAATGTACGTTGGTAAGTTGACATATTGATTCATTCAAAGAAGCATGCTTTCATGCCTGCAACTGCTATATACAGTCAATCCCTATCAGATTTTTGGAAATCACCTTGGAATTCTAAATTACAAATGTCACCTTCAAGATTTAATTCTAAAATAAGTATACTGAAATGCTTAATGAATAATATTGTTCAGATTCAGAAGCAACTCAGAGAGAAATGTAGATAATAGAGAAATTTTCCCACATCCAGCATATATCACTGAACCAGACTAACTCTCTTCCCTGCTGCCACACCAATTCTGGCTTCTAGGATAAACTGCAGACCTGCCTGGGCATGTATCAGGCCAATAGAATGGAACTGCAGTTTCTATCATATATACTTCATAAATATATAAAAGGAACCTATATTACAGGCTACATAACTGGCATCATGTAAATGAACCGGAGCCTGGCAATTTGCATAATAATTAAGACCACTGGGTTCAAACTCACTTTGCTATCTACTATCCTGGTGACCTTTAGGCAAGTCACTTAAGCTCTCCATGACTCAACTGTCTCATCTACAGAATTGGAGATAGTCACATTATCTCATATGTTTTCTTTCATGAGGATTAAATAATTTAATATATGTAATATATGTAAAAAAACAATGTGCAGTATAAAACGAATGCTTTATAAGTCAATTATTTTCTGCCTCTATATCTCTTATGTAAACACGGTATTTCCATGTCATTTATATGTTCCTGGTTGTCAACTTCTTAGTGGCTAAAAGATGCAAACTACCTTCAGTAACCAGCGAACAAAATGCTCACAGCACAAATTGAATTTAGCAACAGCTCATGAATGAGTGAATTTTACATATATGTATATGTAACTCCATATATTGCAACTCTAACCACATTAATCCTAGGCTGTTTGTTGGACTCTTACCAACAATACAGCTGTTGCTGCAAGAAAAAAAAAAAAAAAAAAACAAAAAACAAGATGAGGGAATTAAAACAATCTACAAAGAGAGTGTTAGCAATTTAAAATAACACCCAAAACAGTGCAAATCTGCTGTATTTCTTATGACTATGAAAGAATTCAATATCGGATACAGGATTTTCTGCAATGTATAGCCCAGGGGAAACTTAAGGCATGAGAAAGCATGTTTCCCAAAGGCCAAGAGCCCATTTTTTCACTGCCAACAAAAGTTTAACATTATCTTTGAAAAACCTTTAATAAGCCCTAGTAGAAATATGATCATATGAGTATTGTTCTCACTCTTTCTTTTGCTTCTTACCTCTAGTCCAAGAGGACACAAATAGGCCTGAGCTAAAGTTACTGACATACAAGAAAAAGACTACTACAAAAAACATTTAATTGCCTTTACCTTCCACATATACCTCCAGAAGATTTATACTTTCATTCCAATCTTTTTAATTTTTTAAATATTTATTTTTGAAGGACAGAGAAACAGAGTATGAGTGTGGGGGTGGGGTGCAGAGAGAGAGGGAGACACAGAATCTGAAGCAGGTTCCAGGCTCTGAGCTGTCAGCACAGAGCCCGATGCGGGGCTCGAACCCCCAAACCACGAGATCATGACCTGAGCCGAAGTCGGATGCTCAACCAACTGAGCCACCCAGGGACCCCACTTTCATTCCAATCTATTAAAGCAAATAACTAAGATCTGCTACATATATCACATAAATACTAAATTATTAAAAAAAAAGATTACCCATTTATAGCCACTTATACATAAAAATCAGAGGAAACTCTTAAGACTACTAATTGATTATATCCTAACAAGGTCTAATCTAATTAAACTTATTTATTGGTAATAATTCTCAAGAAAATATTATGTAATATATAAATGTTGAGGCACAAATATAATCTGCCCACCGAGAAAACTGATCATGGTATTTTGAAAAACATTATTAAATCTAAGAGAACTGATAATAATTGCCTCAATGTCTCTGAAGGTAAGAAGAAATGTAGACTCATCACTGTCACAAAGTAAAAAAGATACCATAATATTAGGATAATGAAGAAAAGGCTTTGTAAAATTGCCTCTCTCCATAAAGCTTAGCTAAAATATATTCAGTTATGTCCCTGAAAAATAGCAAAATTAAGACTGTGTTGTATATATACACACATATATATACACATATATACACACACATACACTAATGATATATTGTTACATATATTGTTATATATATTTATAATAATGATATATTGTTATATCCTGATCTTATGAGGTAATAAATTTTAAAAGAACTTTTAAAAGTCATATACATATGGAGAGAGAGAGAGAAGCAAAAAGAGAGAGAGCGAGAGAGAGAGAATCTTAAGCAGGTTCCAGGTTCAGGGAGCCTGACACAGGGCTTGATCTCACAACCTAGAGACCATGACCTGAGCTGAAATCAAGAGTCAGATGCTTAACTGACTGAGCCACCCAGGTGGCCCCCAAATTCTTCAATATTAAACAATTTAAGAGCTCTATAGTATGGAAATGTTCTCAGGCACTGCTACTGCAGAAAGAAAATACTACCAAGTTCATATCTATCACAGAAAAGGCTGTTTAAAATAGCTGACAATTACCTTTGTCATCATATAGATCTACCTATGGCCAAATGTTTAAATTGCTTAGAACACTACACCAAGTTCATGTGTCCAAATCTTACTGTGTTGGTTACCTTAGCTGTGTACCAACTCTGTGCAATGTCAAGTAATAATATTAATAAATTGAATGTCTAAAATATGAGAATTTTAGAACCCTATTCTTCTTTTAAAATGTTTATTTATTTATCATGAGAGAGAGAAGGGGAGGGGCAGAGAGAGAGGGAGAGAGAAAGCTCCAAGCAGTCTATGCACTGTCAGTGCAGAGCCCGATACGAGGCTCGATCTCATGAACCATGAGATCATGGCCTGAGCCAAAATCAAGAATAGGACTCTAAACCAACTGAGCCACCCAGGCATTCCTAGAACCATATTCTGGTCCATCATGCAGATATACTAACATTTGATAATATAATATATTATTAAAATACTTAAATTATCATCATTGAAAAAAAAGCATGTGAAATAGAATAAAAATGCCAATAATTAACAAGAATGTAATTTGATTTGCACTAAAAGAACAAATGGTAGGTAAAACCTAGGAGGGAAGTGATAGCATCTTTAGTATTACTATTAATGGAACAAAAGGAACCTAATCATACCAGCTTCTCCTTTCAAAGAAAATTACAAATATCCTAATAGCACCACATGTCACAGAGCAGTTACTTTTATTGCCTTCTATTAAAAGCAATCAGATGCTAGAAATCAGATGCTATTCTTCTATTAAAAGAAATCAGATGCTAACACATTGCCAGGAGCATGTTATCAGTCTACTCTTATCACATGAAGCCAGACACAGTTGAATCTCAGTAAACCATTCAAATGGAAGGAATATTGATAATCAACAATAGTTATCTTTGCCATGTAAACGCATCACATAGTTTGTTTAGATTCCTATAAAATTAATTTAAATTAACAAATGTGATCCTGAAGCCAGCATTAACAGGTAACAGAAAGCATAAGGAAATGGTCCTGAAGAGGTAGGGAAAAATCAGACTAGTATTAATATTTGGCCAAAGATAAACCAAAGGCAGATCACATGTATATGGAAAACTTAGCCAAGGATGGATAGCAACTCCAACATATGTTCACTCTTTCTAGATTGGCTTTATATTGGGATATATGCTTTGCAATACACTGTACATAACTTTTTTTAGTGGGCAAATTAAATCATTCAGTTCTGTCACTTTATGAGTATATTTTTACTTGGCCCAATTGATAGACATATATTAACACTATAAGCTAGGTAGCATGGGGTAGGCAAGAATAAGGTACTTCACGGGCATGATCATACATAAACAGTCTATCCTTATCTGTGGAACAGATGACTGGATCTTAAACAGAGATTTTTTTTTATCATAGAGCTTTCATCGGTACAGTCACACTGCAGAGAAATGTAGTAGTATTTATAAGCATGGGCTATGGATTCAGCCTTGTTTTAATGGATCCTATTTCCATGTCCTTGCTCATACAGCAAGTATAGCAAAGTGGTGAAGCATGTGGGCTGTGGAACCATCCTGCTTAAAGTTGGTTTCCAGCTCAACTTTGCTCATTTGCAAAATGGCTACAAAAATGGCATCTATATCATAGGACTAAAAAAAACTTAAATGAGGGGCATCTGGGTGGTTTAGTCAGTTAAGTGTCAGATTCTTGATTTCAACTCGGGTCCTGATCTTGTGGTTTGTGAGATCGAGCCCCATGTTGGGCTCTACACTGATAGCACAGAGACTGATTGGGATTCTCTCTCTCCCTCTCTCTCTGCTCCTCCCCCACTCATACTTGCTCAGCTTTCTCTCTCTCTCTCTCTCTCTCTCTCTCTCTCAAAATAAATAAACATTATAAAAAATGAAATAATCCATGTAGAACATTTAACAAAGTATCAGGCATATAGTAAGTGTACCACAAACATTAACGCTTCTAATTGTTAAAATTGTCAATTTTGTTGTGAGTCTCTTATGTGTATTTATCTTCATTCTCACAGAATTCCTTTTGATGGTCCTTCTATTTCCTGATCATTATCTTATTTTAAAGTTCTTTACATAGAGATACTAAGGGATTACATGGATTCCTTAAGGTCAAACAACAAATCAGGAATTAGACATTTACTTATGTACACTGAAGTTCTATTTAAAGTGGACCAACGATAAATTATACAACTTTATTGTCTAAATAAACAATAGGCCACTAGTGAAAAAACCCTACCTTTCACATTTGAAAATTTTAACATCTGTAGAATTTACATACACAAATATATATTGGTATAGCTTTATATATTAATATATAGCAAAATTTATATATAAAATATAAACACATAAATGAAGTTAATAAATATATTTTATATAATTTTACATGTTTACATAATATATAAATCAAATTTATATATATAAGTATATAGCCATACACACACACACACACACATACACAGCTAAATACAGAGAATTACTAAATCATCACAACTAAACTGGGCAAATTAACAAACTACCAAAGCCAGACTGAATTATGTAGATATCTGGTATTTAATCAGTCATAAGATACACACACACACACACACACACAGACCAAATGAATTATTAAATATACACATTTCCTACTATGTGCAGACATTTGGATTTAGACCCATATTTTATTTGCCTTGGCATTATGAAACTGTAATTCGTTTGTGTGTTCAATGCACACTTACATTTGCCAGAAGCTGTAGTACATGCTGGGAAAAAACAGTAAATTAAATGGAAATACTTCTCTCTGCCTCCAAGAAGTTCAGTGTCTGATGAGGGACACAAGTGAGTAAGATTATAATATATTGTGAAGACTGCATTATGATGGAAGTGACATCTAAATAGACACCAAATGATGAACTGATGAAAGTGTGTTCAGAAAGAAGTTGCAAAGTCTTGTAACTGTCTCTGTTCCAGGAACAAAAGAGTTCAGTCTAAGGACAATTTAGGCAAGTAAATAAATTAGGCAGTTAAATACAGAGGCAAATGACCTTGAAACACATGAGGAAGAGTTTAGATGCCCCTTTGAAGACAATAATTTGTTGTTAGTTAGTGAAATATTCAAAGCATGGGAGTGCAATAATAATTTACACTTTAGAAAGACAATTCTGCCTAGGCTGTAGATAACTGATCACAAGGAAATAAGACTGAATGCAAAAACCAGTTAGAATTCTGTTGAAGTCATCAAGGAGAGAGATGTTATAGAAACTGTAATGGCTGGGAAATAAAATTGCATATATTCATGTGGTAGGCATCTTCTTAAATGTTTCCCAAATGCAACCTGCCCCCTGGTATTCATGCCCTCGAGTAATGATGAAATTAGGCTACAAAAGACTGAGTTCCTTTCTGTTTTCATTTGCTCTTCACTCCTTCCTGGTGTGTACGCTTTAATGAAGCAAACTGCCTTTTATGAATAGCACTACTGAGAGGTC
Organism: Panthera tigris; assembly: GCF_018350195.1. Classification (NCBI taxonomy): domain Eukaryota; kingdom Metazoa; phylum Chordata; class Mammalia; order Carnivora; family Felidae; genus Panthera; species Panthera tigris. The sequence goes on along the minus strand of NC_056677.1, from coordinate 76,987,778 downwards.
TCTGAGGCAAGGAACTGAGGGCAGCCTCTGGACGACAGCCAGCAAAGAAAAGTGGAGACCCTCAGTCCAGTAGCCCCAAAGAAAATGAATGCTTCCCAAAATCATATGGGTGAGCTTAAGAATGATTATTCCCCGTTCAAGCCTTTGTATTAGACCATAATCTGACATGATATGCTTCCTGGTGAGGGACCTTGAGGCAGAGGACCAAGCAGGACCTTGAGGCAGAAGACGAAGCTGAGCTCTGCCAAGATTCCTGAAACTGAGAAAATGTGTGTTCTTTCAAGCTGCTCAATCTTCAAGTAATTTGTTATGTAGCTATAGGTAACTAACATTATCCACAAAAATAAAATAAGAAGTTAAAGTTATTTTAACATGATAGTCATACACAAAAATGTGAACGTGTTTTCAAGTGCAATTGTCTTCCTAGAGGCATGTGTTAAAATGAAACTGATATGTTTACGCTATAATCTTGGATTTCTTGAGTCATCTTCCATACAGTATCAGTATTTGGAAAGCACCTAATAACAAAATTTAGCTCACTTACTCAATCCTTTTGCAATATATACATGTATCAAATCATTAAAGTGTACACCCTAAATGTATACAATATTATGTCAATTATATCACAATAAAGCTGGAAAAAATAATTAAAAAAAACAAAAGATGAAATTGATATAAATAATAATAATAATAATAATAATAATAATAATAACAAAAAGGAAAGTTTAAAACTAGGGAAAACTTAGTAACAACCATATATCACTGAATAACCTATTAAAAAGAAAGAATTAGGTGTGCCTGGGTGGCTCAGTCAGTTAAGCGTCCGACTTCAGCTCAGGGCATGATCTCAGTTCGAGCTCTGTGTCAGACTCTGTACTGACAGCTCAGAGCCTGGAGCCTGTTTTTGATTTTGTGTCTCCTTCTCTCTCTCTGTCCATTCCCTACTCACTCTCTCTCTCTCTCTCTCTCTCTCTCTAAAAAATAAGTAAACATTCAAAAAAATTTAAAGGAAAGAATTAAATTTACTCTCACTGACAAGGACTAACCGACTAAAGAGATTACTTATATATAATGCCTCAGAAAAGCTACCATATTTGAATTTCTCTAAAGTAAATATATTTCTTAAATCAGAGAAATCTTTTTCATACTTCTTATATCATGCAAGATATAGTCTGGAAATTCATTAAGTGCCATCAATATACAACTGGAATAAAACATACCCCTTTGCGGTTTTATATAGCTGTGTTAAAATTTTCCACTGGAATTTATTATAAATAATTTCCATTTGGCAAAATAAACCTTTTTTTTTTTTCAAAATAAAACAAATTTAGGGACGTCTGGGTGGCTCGGTCGGTTAAGCATCCGACTTCGGCTCAGGTCATGATCTCGCGGTCTGCGAGTTCGAGCCCCGCGTCGGGCTCTGTGCTGACAGCTCAGAGCCTGAAGCCTGTTTCAGATTCTGTGTCTCCCTCTCTCTCTGCCCCTCCCCTGTTCATGCTCTGTCTCTCTCGGTCACAAAAATAAATACACGTTAAAAAAAATAAAAAAAAAAACAAATTTAGCTAGAACAATAATTGTAAATGTCAATGAGTATCTGTGTGAATTGTAAATGCTATCAACTTAATACCTGTTATTGTGCCTAATCAATACAATACTTATCTGCAAAAATTACTGAAATGGGGAGAGACAGTCTCACTAACTCATGGCTAAAAAGTGTCATATTAAAATAAGACAGTGTTTATAATGTTATGAAGTTAACCTCAAAGAAGCTCCATGAAAACCTGCTCTAATTACTTTATATATCCTATGTATATTAATATATCCTTACCAAATGCGTAATGACATGAAGACCACATTACTAAATTCATTATGAGAAGAGACAGCCTCAAGTCATACCAATGCTTTACAATTGATAGATTCTATACAGAAAATACCTTTAAAAATCTTAGAAAAAAATTATTCCCTTCCATGAGCATACAACTTTCTAACTTTGGTTTAAGTTCTAAAGAACTGACTTCAGTACCAGGATAATACGATTACACACTTCACAAGATAATACAATGTATGTGAAACTATAGCATTAAGAAAGGATCAGTAAACTATGCAACAACATGTACAAATAGCATAAAAGCCATTAAAAGCCATTGTTAGGACTCTTAAATGTAGAGAACTGATGGTTATCAGAGGGAAGGTGGTGGGGGAATGGTTGAAACAGGTGATGGGGATTAAGAGTGCATTCAGTAATGTATAGAAAACGTTGAACTACTATATGGTACATCGGAAACTAATATAACACTGTATGTTAACTATACTGGAATTAATTTTTTTTAAAAATAAAAAAAAAATCAAAGCCATGGTTACAACATAAGAAATTAAGAATAAACCCGGGTTCAAACTTCAGCTTTGACACTTACTAGCTATGTAAAAAAGACATATAATTAAATCCCCCATAGTCTCAGTTTCTCTGCCTATAAAACAATAATAATAGTATCCAGGGTTGATGTGAGGATTAAATGAGATATGGATTTAAAATGCTTATGCAGTTGTTGGGACATAGTAAATGCTTAATAAGTGTGCTATTAGTATTATTAGTAGTGATGGTATTAGTGGTAGAAGTAGCACAATGACCACATCATCATCAATATAAAAAGATAAGCCATTTTGATGCCTACTCCTTTAGCAAGATGAAGACACATGGTCTCAGTTTCTCTCTACAGTTAGCAACTCTTATAATTAATGTCATGCATCTCTGGCTCACAAATTCCTCGTTTCCTCTTCTACATAACAGAGGTAATTTGTTTGATGCTGTAACATGCTAATCAGAAATTAATGTATGTATCATCATAAGTTAAATTATATACAGGTATATATGGTGTTTAGTTGGCTGCTTGAAAGAATTAAGCCTTCTTGGTTTGTTTCCATGTGTATTAAAGCTTGTACTACAGAGCATGCATATTGTGTCATTAAGATGACAGATTGTGAGGACACCAGGTCTCTCAGCACACTTTAGCACTATTTTATAGGGAGCGGGCACTCTGGGACTGACATCTCATTATTTTCAAGCCAATTCCAAGAATTTCTATATTATAAAGACAGACATGAATTAGATTTTACCACTCTCATGTTTTTTTTTTCATTACTACACTAAATATAGAAGACTGTATTAAGCAACAAAACAAGGGTGGCTATATTCAAAAGGATCCAGCTGATTCAATGACTAAGAAACACAATTTAAAATATGATCCTAGAGGAAAAGTGCTTTTACATAAATACATCTTCAAATTCAGTTCCACCATAATTTTGAAGCTATGTCCAATATCTCAAAATGACATTTATATGCATTTGAAATAATTATAACACCTCAATTTTCTGTTATTACTAAAACTAAATTACACTACAGGAATATATTATTGAAGAAGCTAAATTTCATTAACCTTTTATGTTTATTTATTATATTTTCTCCAAGCAACATTAAAACCAAACAACTTCCACACAATCTTTATTCTTCCTGAAGCCTTTAGAGAACTTTAGAAATTCTAATTAGAATTAGCAGTTATAACCTACATTTCTTATTATTAAGTTTAGTTAATATTAACCATCATTACTTTAACTCTTATATAGTATCACTCTTAACTGTAATTACTATAGATTTTTAAGGAAAATGATACTATTTCTATAGCTTTGCTAGGTATGTGGTCCCAAATACCAGCAAACTGAATACTAAACTAGAACCCATATACAAATTCTAACAGTAACATATGTAATATATATTCAAAATTACTAACAGGGTCTTTTGCAGCTGCATCTAATACATACATATTTTTTTTCATTTAACCAGAGAGAATTTTGAGGTATTTTTTGTCATACACCATCATTAATGCTTATAAGAACCTACATATTATAATCATGGGAACACAGAATTTGGGAACTAGAAGACCTTAGAGATTAAGAGTAAGAATTCCTACTGATCAGGATATCATCATGTCTTGCCCAAACTACTGGTGGTTTATTCACAGTCAATGCTCTATCACATATTTGTGAATTCCCATCCTCTAGATGTCTGCCAAAGGTCTGCTCAATAGTCAATTATTAAATTATTGGGTACCTAAAGCTTAAAGAATAAAACCCCCTTTCCTCAGTATAAAGTTCCCTTTACCAGTTTCACCTTCAAGTCCCAACTCAAAAGGCTGTGCTTTCAACAGCTGTACCTAACCCAATACACACCCCACCCTGTATGCACCTCACCCCACCTCCAAACTTTTCTAATAGTGTTCTCTGACTAGAATGTCTCCTTTCCTTCTTTCTCTTTTGAAATTCTACTTAAATATCAAGGTCCAGCTCAAATTATACCACATGTGGGATCTCCATTTGCCCTACTCAAAAGGAACTATATTTCCATCCTGGGCTCCTATTAAAAAAATATCTATGCTAACATGAAACACAACTTGACTAAATGTAGTGTACCTCTCTCTCTCTCTCCCTCACTAGATGGTAAGTTCCTTGGTGCAGAAAACAAGACCTTATTCATTTCTCTCTCTCCCACGGAATATAGTAACTTGCATATAGTCAGTACTCTACAAATAAAAATTAAATGAAATGAGACATCCATTCTCTCCTAAATTATAAATAATTTGGTTTATTAATAAAAAATTAAAAATTGTTTGTTTTCTCTATAACTCTAAGTAATTCAAATAGAAAATATAATTTGATGGTACTCCCACATATTATTTACACATTTAAATATTATAAGAATTAGAGGTATTGTTTTTAAGTATATTTATTTTATTTTGAGAGAGAGAGTGTGAGCAGGGGAGGGGTAAAGAGACAGGCAGAGAGGATCCCAAGCAGGTTCTGTGCTGTCAGCGCAGAGCCTGATGCTGACCTCAAACTCATAAACTGTGAGATTATGACCTGAGCTGAAATCGAGAGTCAGACACTCAACCGACTAAACCATCCAGGCACTCCAGGAATCAGAGACATTTAAAAATTTCTTTCTATTTAGCAGTCTGAAGCACTTGGAACTCCTAGGTTAAACATTTTCTTAACACAGACTAGTAATGCTTTCAATGTATTTAGGGAGAATGGAGACATGAGCTCTCCAAGATTTCCTTGCAACAGGAGAAAATTCTCAGAGGCTTTGGAACACCGGGTCTAAGAGCTTCGGAAATAAGTCTTAGAAACAATGAGTGTGTTTCTCCTTCCGGAATGCAGCTGAGTAGCAAACAAAAGCAAAATGGGAAAGAAAGTGGATCCCTGGAGCTAGGAGAGCCAGGGTAGTGTATTTGGAGTTCACTGGAGCCAGAACCTCCTGATTTCTTACTGATCCTGCCACCTGTTGGCCAAATTATGAATCAAGGCACTGCAAGTGACCAGGAATTTCAGCTGTTATAGTAAGATCAATCAATAGTTACTAAGTGTTATTAGAATAAATGGGAGTATTGTCTCATTAAATTTTATTTTGGCTACATTATTTATGTCTGGAATATGCTACTATGCTTAATTATTCCTTTAAATGTCCCTTCAGAAAATAAATCTTAGTAAAAGTAAGATTACTGAAAGGTGCCCCTGACCAGATTTATACTCAAATATTAAAACTTAGGAAAAGTAGAAATAGTAGTATCACACATAAAATTCAGAGAATGAGAGCTAAGAATAATGGGAATGTGGTGTTCTCATAATTGAGGAGATGAGAACTTTTATATAATTTTTATTAGGTTTTAGCAGTTGCAGTAAGAATTGCTTCTATTATAACTGATTGGCTCTACAATCAGTAGACCTGCTCAGAAGACCAGGAAATTCTCTTACTGAATTAACACCTGTATTAAGTATCAACAACTAAAGGAAAACACACATACACAGACAGCATCATGTTAAATGAAAGGGAAAGGGAATTAATATTTGTTAAGTGCCTACTATACTAAGTACTGTGCTGGGTGCTTTAAATATATAACCTTACTTAATTCTCACAACACTACTAGATAAACATTAGTCTACTCATTTTATGGATGAGAAAATTCAGTCTCAGAGGTTACAAGTATTATAGCTGGAATACAAATACTTGTGACTCCATCTCTGGCCTTTTCCACTATACCATACTACCTTTAGAAACTCTCTAATGGATTTTACACTTACCTCTATCTCTCAAATGTCATTTTCTTCATTTGTAAAATAGAGTCTGGGCTTAGTCACTTCTAAGGCCCAGAATAACTCTACAATTTCATGACACCTTTGATTCTTCTGGGACTCAATACAAATAGATCAATAAGTAAAAAAGCAACTACTCAATATAAAATAAGCAAAGAACTAGAGGGAGAAGTTCACAGAAAAGTAAATTAAAAGTGTCTTCAAATGGAAGAAAAGCTTCTCAACTTCACTCTGAATTTGAGAAGTCAAAATGATAACATGGATGATTTACCTCTGAGATGGACAAAGGTTGCAGGGAAATAGATACTTATATTTTAGGTGCCACTATAGACATGAACTCTTTGGAATGCAATTTGGTAATATGTATCAAAATTATAAAAGTACACAGCATTTCATCCAGGGATTTCACTTCTAGAATTTGTCCTACAGATAGACTTACGTGCACAAAGTTACATACAGATTACACGTTCATCACAACATTGCTTGCAATAGCAGAAGAGACCAGAACTAATCTAAATATCCATTATTTAGACTGGTTAAATAAATTAGGATAAGTCCATACCACAGAATTCTATCCAGTATGAAAAAGTAACACAGTAGACAAACATAAGCTACTATGGAATAACATCCAAGTATGTAAAGTAAAAACAGCAAGAAGCCAAAAACAAAAATGACAAATACACAAATGCTTCTAGAAGCACAGACTATTTCTAGAAGGAATGTGAGAAATTAGTAACATTTTTACATTGTTTTTCTCTGGGGAAAAAGCTGTAAATCTGGGATAAAGGGATAAGTTTATCATGCATCTTTTTTTTTTTTTTTTTTTTTTTACTATATGACTACTTTGATATAAGCATTTTACCTTTTTAACTTACAAAAACATTTATAGTAAATAATAGCTCTGGAGTCACTGAAAAACCCTTTAAATGTGAAGGTTACTGTAGCAAATAAGGAAAAGAAGTAATTCCAGGAATTTTTTAAAATGTCAGATTTCTTCTAATTACCTCTGACGTGTGTGTGTGTGTGTGTGTGTGTGTGTGTGTGCGCGCGTGTGTGAACTTCAATCTACATGCAACAACAAATACAGCAAAAGCACCTCCAGTGTGCAAGATATAGAAGGGCTGAAAAGGAATAATTTTCACCTCTCTCTTTCTCTGTCGCTTTCTCTCTCTTAATCTTCCAAAATTCCCATTATAGGAAATGATGTGACAAATCATACAAGTGAATGGTAAGGCTGCCAACTCCAAGTGCATGGGCATATGGAATGTATCAATTTCTTGTTTTGAATACTCATCCAAACTGAAAAAATCCTAACTTTACCTGAACTATCAATTTTGCAATAATTAGTAAACTAATAGTTAAAATACCAATGATTATGAGATTGAGAAGTTATCTATATAGTAACAAAATTATGTGTGAAACTCACAAGAGGATAAAGATCTAATAATAAACAAAGCACTCCATTATCAAATCAGTAAAATATACTCAGTAGGTACCAGATTTTGATGTTATTGCAGAAAATACACTTGTAGGAAAAAACTATAAAACTTCCTAAGAAAACAAATTGATAAGTAATACAAGTGTAAAAGGAAAGACCATTTATGCACTATGGCACCAATCTTATACCAATTTCATGAAAACTTCTGTGCCATTAGCATTCTGTTACATTATTTTCTCTTACATGGTGAATTGACAACTTTATCTCCTCTGCTTCTCAGTAGAAACGATTGTATTCTAATAGAGGGATATAACTTACATATTAAACAATAAAAATAAACCAATATTTTCAGATGGATAACAACATTTATGCAAATTAAGTTTAAAAGGAAAAGCAGCTATTCTTCTTTAGTTACTTGGTAAAATCTACTTAATAAGTTAATCTATTTATGTTTGTCCAGTGTGGAAAAATTATACATGTATACATTACTAGAAATTTTTTGCAAAGCACTGAATTCAATATATCAGAATAAGAAATTTGTATTTTAAAAAATAAAATGTACCTTTTATCTGGGTAGCAAAGTTCAGTGCCAGTTTTGCAAAGAGATCTGGATTTTCAAACTTGTCCTCCTTAACTTTTAACCAGAAACAGTTCTCAGATAATTCTTTGGGCTCAATCTGAAACAAAAATAACAAAGATAAGTTTCTAAATTATTACTTCATTTTTAATTTTTCAAAGAATTCAATTTCACCAAGGTTCCTTTATTCATCTATCTACTGAATCAATTTTAGGATCCACTAAAATAACACTTTTTAAGTAAATATTCATTGGGGAAGTCACAGAATTCTATTGGTGTACCGAAAAATACACAATAGCAATAAGGCATATAGCAAATTACATTTAAAAAAATCTTCTACTGGAAAGCACCTTAAAAATAATTTAGTAAATCCCTACCCTAACTCACATACATTTTGTTCTGCTCTTGGATTTTTAAAAATGATGAAACTAAAATTCAGAAAAGTGAAAAAATTCTCCATGTTTACTGGCCAGGATGAAGGTAATAATTATAATAGATGACATCCTCCATACCTTCTATAATGTGTCAGGTACTGTTTTAAGTGAATTGCATATATTACCTAATCTAATTCTTGCAATAATCCTTTGAAGCAGGACCTATTATTATCTCTATGTTAAAGATGAGTAAACTGAGCCCCAGAAAGTTTAAGTGGCTGCCCAAACTAGTAGATGGCCAAGATGGGAATTAAACCCAGGCAGTGTTGTTCCAGAGAATTTTGCTCTTAACCAGTGAACTGCAATTCAAAATTAGGACTGTACTTGTTCCAGTACAGCATGATGCTCTTTGATATGTAAGTACCATTACACTGCATGCTCAAATGCTAAGTGAACATATCACTTCATTTACACACAGAGATAACTGGGCCAACAGCATCTGGATGCTATAGTTTGGTGGATTGTACCTAACAAAAAAATAACTATATTCCAAAAACATGTGTACCTCATTTACTCTTATGAGAAAGTAAAAGTATATTCTTAACCTAAAAAAAAAGTGGTTTAAGCATGATTCTGGTCAAACCAATTACTAGGTAGATAATGTCAGATTTCTCTCTAAGGATGTTCTTGGATAACTCATTTCCCCAAATGGTGGTCTGACTAATTGTATTTTCATTAGAAGATTAGTTCCTAGTAAACAGGGACAGTGTCAATCTTGATAATAAGCCTTTAAAAAGACATATTCTTATAATAATAAAGTAACATAACATTCAAAAGACAAAAAGAACTTTCATATATTATATCAAAAAATAGTTACATCACTAATGAATACTGTCACCTATTCCATACTACCTAAATATTTAAAACTAAAAAAAAAAACCTTTCTCTAAGAACTAAAATAACTAAGATAAAAGGGCTCAATAATAATGGAGATTATATTTGAGAATGTTATAGTACTTAAAGTTAACAACAGTATTAAGAATCGAAATTACATTTCATTTAGTGATAGATTTCATATATTCTTCTCTAGCACCATTTTCACTTTGGTTTTCCTTTTGCCTTCTACATAAATTTCAAATTATCTGTGGAATTTCCAATTCTCTAGGTACTAAACTGAAGGATACACATAAGATGGTGAACTCACAAAAGGAAAGCAAGTCAGTAGTAATGTTCTCAAGCATTATACAATTCTCATAGGCAGCAATACTTATTCACATATTAATAATCAACTATGAATGGACAAAGTCAAAAACTACTCCAGTTATAGCATTACCTTTGACCAGTTGATTCTCTTCATGGGTACCTCAGGTTTATATATTTTTTTCTGCTTCATCCCATAAGGCAGATCCAGTGGTGCTCCTGGAGGAGGAGGAATTCCTGGGGGAAATGGTGGAACAGGTCCCCCAAACAAAGGTGGTGGTGGTGGTGGTATACCAGTCATTCCAGGTAAAGGAGGTGGAGGAGGAGGGAGAGCTCCTCCAGGCAGAGGTGGTGCTGGTGGAGGTGGTGGTGGTGGGGATAACCCACCACCTGGCCCTGGAGGAGGGCCTGGAATTCCTGATGAACCTGAGAGTCCATGTCCCTGAAATATATATAATACAATGTTTAAATGCTTACAGTAAAATATAACAACAAAGAAAACTTATCCGTACACATTGTTGGTTTAAAATTATATAAACTTTAATTTAGTAATATCTAAGGGATTAATGGTGACTGAAAAAGACTCCCATAGATTTTTGGTAAGTATTATAAATTCTGGACAATGACTACTTCTGCTAATGTACTATAAAAGTTGGCTTCCTTAAAGATTTTGTGAAGCACTCCTCCAAAAAACTGAAAATTATCTTTCATTATAAATATATGCAAAGAAGTACTGTAAATGTCTTGAGCCTATGAGACTAGTTGGTTTGAATATGGATAATTAATTCAATCATAGATTGGATTCCCTTGGAGCCAATTAGCTTTACACAGAGTCTGTCTCATAGTACCAGTAACTTAGCAGTCTTCTAATGCCAATAATTAATACTAACATCCATTTGCATGGTAATATATGTGTATCAATTTTTTTATATCTATTATTTCTCTTCATTGTTATTATAAGCTTGTAATGTAAGTAGGGCATTTTTATCTCTACTTTATCTCACTGCTTATAGATAAGAAAACTGTAACTACAAAAAGGTTAAATGATTAACCAAAGGTCACAGAGTCTGAAATGTGGTTAAGATTTGACTCTGGTTCTTCGTATACTCAATGTGGTCCTCTTTCCACTACAGCAAACTACCTCCTCATAAATGGGAGTCATTTGCCATGAAAGGAATTAATTCATACAGATTGAGTTATGAGGAGAATATAACTTACTTCTACCACCAGAAAGTAATTGAAACTCATTCTCTAATGATAATGGATAAAAGATGAAGAATATCTCATTCCAAACTGTCTACTTTTTAAATTACCTGTACCTGTTTCTTTAAGCCATCACTGGTCACAAAGGTTCACTTCCAAAATAAATTAATATAAAAGTGAAGGTGTTTATTATAAACATTCTCAAGAAAATCCTACCAATGAACAGACATATTTGGATTCAAGATATGACATCAGGTTAACTTAATGAAAAATTTAACATTAATAAAATTGCTTGGCATAGTGTTATTTTTATTTGGGGAGAAAGTCTTCTTATCTTTATTAATACGAATTTCCAAGTTGGACTACTTAATTGTACTAACTAAACTTAGAAATGCCTTTACAAAATAGATAAATCGAAGCATATTTTTGGAGCAATCAATTTAAAGGACTGACTTATTTATAAGAATATTAAAAATTTATCATGGAAATGTTTCTCATAATATTTAATATGCATTGTCCAAATATTTTATTCATATATATGATGTTTATGTGTGTACAATACACATACAAACAATTAAAGTGTTTGTACACTTAACAAATGACAATCTTCCTCTGGAAATTAGTAAGAATTGAGATAGTATTAAAATATGCAAAATTATTTTCACTTTACTTTTAATGCAGCAAAATTTTAGAAAGTCTGATTTTTATAGTCTTGATTGAGATCAGAGAAATTATGGAGAAAGTAAAAATATTTTTTCTGAAAATTTTAGGAAATTAGTAATTTACTCTAAATTTTATATATAAATGGATTTATTGAATACTTTGAAAGGTAAAATTGTCCATCCATTTTTTTATTAAAAGAGCATAATTATGTTTAACATCAAATTTTGTCTCTATAGATCATATCTAAGATAAGAAACTTGTGCAAACATAAAAATGCTATCACTTTTAACACAGGATTTTATTCAAGTTAAATGCATGCTTTACAAATTTAATAAAGTATCTCAAATAAATGCCACCAGCCTTTAAAAATCAAATCATATCAGCCTTTCTCCTCCCTCCCATGAACAATTAGGAATGGAACAATTAAATTAGGCTACAATAGAGCATTGAGAATTGAATATAGCCAATGAATAATTTAGTATTTGGCACAATTTTGAGTACACTATAAAGAACTATGTGACTCTGCACTTTTAGAGATCAGTTAATTTAATAATAAATAAGCAAATACTAAATAGTAAGGCCCTGTGCTAGGGTGACACTGGGCAATGTCACCATCTGGGAGGGAAAAAAAAAAGAAACTGAGTTCTCAGGGATGTGAAAAGGGTAGTAAGATGACACAAGAAAAGAGAAAGATTGAATGAAAGAAAATTATAAAATAGCTAAGTGAAACAGACTTATTTTCACCAGAGTTCCTTGGTGACTTTTGAAGTCATTTCTTAGTAGACTGATGGATACATATCTAGTCAAACAACAAGTATCTACTGAGCATCCACTATGTTAAGAGGTGTTAAAAAGAAAACCACCGGCCCCAAATGGCATCAGTTAGGCTGAGTCACCAAACTGGAGCTTAATACATAATCTAACTGCAGTTTCAACATCTCCAAGAAATATAGTCTTAAAAGGTAAGTAAGGAATTTTTCCATCAGCAGCCAAAGAGTCTGCCACCTAAATCCTCTCCATCCCCTAAATGAAGAAGAGGTAATCTGCATAACACTTCTTGCTTTTTCCCCTAAGGGAAAGTGTCAAGGCCTAGAATAATCCTTTCCTTTCCATAAAAACTTTATTGTCCCACCCTCTTTCCATAAAAACCTTTCATTTTCTACAACTCCTTGGAGTTTCCCTCTGCTTACTAAATGGAATGCTGCCAAATTCACAAATTGTTTAATAAAGCCAATTAGACCTTCAAAATTTACATAGTTTAATTTTATTTTTTAAGAAGGTAATCTTCAATTTCTTTCTCAAACATCGTTTTCATTAATTGGATTTACAGACTAAAGTATATAGTAAAGACAAAAAAGGAAATGCATACATAGGAAAATGACATTTTTCTCACCAACATTATTAATTTCCATTTCTTAATATGCATTTAAAACATAAAAACTATTGAGAGTTCTTAAAATACTAAAAATAAATAAAAAGTACTGAGAGGACTTAATCAGTTCTATAGTTTAGACACCATAATTAAGATTTTGAGTGTATATGGGTGCTTTTCATCATAGGGGATATAGGTAGAAATGTAAATTTCCTATGTTTTGAAATTATGCATCCAATTTTTCAAATCATCATGAAAATTTTGTCTCCAAAACAGTCTTGCTTATGTAATATATTCCATTAAAAATATTCAGGGAAGCTTAAGCAACCAGTGTCTCATTTTTATCCAAACAGTAAAATGATTTATTTTCCAGGAAAATCAAACCTGTAGTTATTTCAACTAAAATGAGAAACTGCCAAAAAGTCTGTTTGTGGTCACATTTTTCCTTCCATCTAACAAGATAATTTTCTACCATTGAACTCATTATGACATGAAATAAAGTCTATATCTTGTTTCATTACCTGGGTTCGAAGTTGCTGGATTTCTGTTTCAAGCTCTTTAATTTTTTCTTCTCTTTTTTGAAGTTCAGCTTGAGCTTCCTGTCGAGCTGTGAATTCTTCATCAAACTGCAATGATCACCACCATAAATGTACAATTAATAACATAGTTTTGAAGAAGTTTTAAACAATGTTATGTATTAAATAAGTGGAATGTGTTTTGCTTCATTGAACTCCCAATTTCTTCAGAAAATCAAAGCTCTAGATTATTTTCATGACAATTAAGCACACCCCTGTGGGGATGGAGTATTGCTTATGGTATTAGTGAAAAAGAAATGTGGCCCGAAAACCAAGGTAAACAAACCTACTTTCACTTCCAAAAAAAAAAAAAATAATAATACAAAACAAAATTTTAAAAGGGTGGACTGAGATCTCTCTCTTCACATATAATGAACATTTATATTGTTTTTTTTATTGAAAATTAGGTTTTAGAATTAATAATTTCCTTTAATGTTTCATCCCATACCTTTAAGTTCATTGAACTGGAAAATGAAATCTAAAAAATTAGCCATCAAGCAGTTCAACTCCTTAACTGTATTTAATCTTGAAAAGAGATTGTACTTTTAGAATGCTCAAATGATTGTACATTAATACAAATGAGAATATTCCTATTACAATCTTAATTGTCTAGCATCCAAAAAATGGTGTTCCACAAAATGTGAGAGAAAAATGGCATTCTCCTTAGGATGGTTAACCAAAACATTTGCATAAAATGTTGTAAGAGAGAAAGTGAAAGGTTACATTACGGTGTGCTGTGTGGAGGAGTTAAAATGGAGGAATAGTACCAGGACCCTATGCTTGCCTCATCTCTCAAAACATTTAGATAAACATTAAATCATTCTGAACACCCATGAAATCAATCTGAGGACTGAAAGACCAAACTGCACAACTAAAGGAAGACATAAGCCAAATAGTGGAAGGTAGTAGGTGTGGAGATCTGATCTGGGGGCAAAAATAATTGTGGGTGCTGCAGTGGGGAGGGAGCCCTGATCACAGAGGGAGTGGGGGGAGAGAGAGAGGGAAGGGAAGGGAAGGGAAGGGAAGGGAAGGGAAGGGAAGGGAAGGGAAGGGAAGGGAAGGGGGAATTTTCTTACTCTATTGGTGGGAATGTAAATTGGTATAGCTACTCTGGAAAAAGTATGGAGGTTCCTTCAAAATTTAAAAATGGAACAACCCTATGACCTAGCAATTGCACTACAAGGTATTTACCCAAAGGATACAAAAATACTCATTCAAATGGGCACATGCACCCCAATGTTAATAGCAGTTTTAGCAACTATAGCTGAATTATGGAAAGAGCCCAAGTGTCCTTTGACTAATGAATAGACAAAGAAGATGTGGTATATATGTATATTTGGGTATGTATACATAGATGTGGTATGTGTGTATATATATGGGCACACACACACACACACACACACACACACAATGGAATATTACTTAGCCATAAAAAATAATGAAATCTTGCCATTTGCAATGACCTGTTTGGAGCTGGAGTGTATTATGCTAAGCCAAAAAAGTCAGAGAAAGACAAATACCATATGATTTACCCATATGTGGAATTTAAGAAACAAAAGATGAACACAGGGGAAATTAAAAAAGAGAGAAGGAGGCAAACCTTAAGAGAGACCCTTAACCATACAGAACAAACTGAGGGTTGTTGGAGGGGAGGTGGGCAGGGCGATGGGCTAAATAAGTGATGGGTATTAAGGAGGGTAGTTGTGATGAGGACTGAGTGTTATATGGAAGTAATGAATCACTAAATTCTACTCCTGAAACTAATATTACAATACATGTTAACTAATTAGAAGTTAAATAGGAAGTTGAAACATATATACATACATGCATAATTATAGTGTGCTAAGCAGGAGAGACCATCTAAATGATGAATATCCATTTACTACATTTAGCCCAGCCCTTACCTCAGTCAGGGCTCCAAGCAGAACCAAACAAGTCTGTATACATAAATACTGCTATGTCCATCTATAAAACATTTGCCCTTTATTATCAGAGTCACTTTAAATCACTTTAGAAGTCTATACTTTATTACAATTATACTATTTCTGTTCCTAAAATTGATATATCTTACTGTCTAGAATTGTCTTTAGAGTTTGTGGAACAATAAAAATTATATTCACTGTTAATAAATATTCACCTTCATAGATTTGACGTTTGGAAATTAAAGAATGTCAAACAGATCCAAGTCTGAAGAAAGAGTGTGTAAACAAATTGGATAACAATAGTGTTTGGGTCAAACATGAAACACTAGTTCTTTTATTCATTACTACTCGAGTTTCTGGAAAATGTTCCATAGAGGTTAGTCCAAATTTTTCTAATATTTAAAAATTTCAAACTCACCCCTGATCCTTCACAGTCAGTAAATGACCATGTTTCCCACTTCACTGAAAAGATGGAGGTTTTTCAACTTCACTACCATTCATGTTAAGATTTATCTCATTCTGGGGTACCTGGGTTGCTCAGTTGATTGCACATCTAACTTCAGCTCAAGTCATAATCTTGTGGTTGGTGGGTTCAAGTCCCATATTGGGCTCATTGCTGTCAGAGTGGAGCCTGCTTTGGATCCTCTGCCCCCTTCTCTCTGCCCATACCCTACTCACTCTGTCTCTCAAAAATAAATAAACATTTGTTTAAAAAATTATCTCATTCTATACTTCCACCCACTCTCCCAAAGTTAGCTTCATCTGTGTGTGTTTTTTAAGCATGATGCAAACTATACCATTTTCCTTTATAAATGGTTTGTTAGTACATTTGAAAAGAGACACACAATGCTTATAATTTAAAGTGATCCTAATCTGTAAACCCATTGAATTGGAATCACAGAAACCTGAGATATGCAAGTTGGAAGACTTCTTACATGGCCACGAATCTTATCCTCTTCTATTAATGATGAAGGAATTAAGTTCCAAAGAGAGTAAGTAGCTTACTTAAAGTCATAGCTAATTAGTGGAAAAGCTAAGATCAGATCTTACAACTATTTCTTCTCATTCTACACCCCCGCTTTTTTTTTTTTTTTTTTTTTTTTTTTACTACTTTATACAGCCTCTTAAAATCACCCGGAATAAGAAAAGGCATGCAAGATAACCACTGGAAGACCATACATGTTTTCATTCTAAATGATGGTGATGAGAATAAAGCACTAAACACTGAAACATCTTTTTTTATTATTTCAGGACTCCATTTCCCTTTATATATGCTTACAGAAAATTTTACCAGGTAGATCATCATAATTTTCTAGTCTTGTGGCATCTAATCAAAGTGCCAGCAAAAAATTAAGAAGATTCTAAGATTTTCAGAGAGAATTTTAAATGTGCTACTTAAAACAAGAACATTACAAATATAAATGTCTATTAAAAATTGTTCATTTTCTTCCACCAATGAATTGACAACTTTGCACAAACATTTTATGCCCAAACTCTGAAAATCCATTCCAGTAACTGAAAGAGCGAAGACATTTCTTCAGATTCCCTGAAGTAACTTCAGTAATATTCTATAATTTCTAGAGTGATAGCAAAAGTGATTATCTAATCTCCAAGGTAAGTCATAACTTTGAAGAGACAGCAATATGTAAGCACTTTATCTTGCTGTCAGAAGGCTGAAAACTAGAGAGTTTAGACCTAGGTTTCAATCCTTCCCCCTGACACCAACAGGAGAGAAATACTATACTAACGCTTCTTAGGGTCTAGAACAACAACAACAACAAAAAAATGCAACTTTTGGTAGAAACTAGTAAAACTGTAGTCATGCTTTCATGAAACAAGGAAAAGACAATCTGAAATCTAAATAAAATTAATATAGTCATAAAACTTATATTTACATAATTCATTAACGTACAAAGAAAGGAGCCATCAAATTCCACCAACCCTATATGAAGTAACAGAATCATTTAAAACTGGTAATTATAAAACTCCAAGAGGACCAGTCAAAGCATAGAGACAGAGAGAGAAAAAACCCTGTGTAACTCTGTTGCTATTTAATAGCACTGTCATTAAAGATCATAACGGATTGGACTAGCTAAACAATTCACAGTTCTCCAAGGGAGCTACCTATCATAAAGGAGAATTGCAAGAAAGCAATGTGGGCAATGCATTTTGGTTGACTGCTTCAAACTATATCCTTCCAATAAACTAATTTTATTTCATTTATCAGTCTGGTAGAATACACCTAGTGTTTTTCTTCCATAATGAATTAAAGGTGATGAGGAGGCAGCAGTAACAGCCTTATCTTATCAGGAATGAAACCGATATTTTATGGTTATGTTTTAACCAAAAATATGCAGTACTACATAATGGAAAAAACATTTTTAAGTCTTCACATAAATAAATATAAAATATTTACTATGAATAAATTGTTAACAATTATGGCTTTACCTTCTTTGAAAATTCTGCTGCTTTCTGTTCACTTTCTTCAACTTTTGCCTTGTTCACACAAGAATCTATTATTAAGATTGACAAAAAATTATTAGAAATTATTGCATCAGATCTCTAGGTAAAAGATGGATACCAGCCTATAATTCTACCATGTAGACAATCATTTTTTATATCAATTGCTATTGAAGGTAAATTGACCTACATTACACATAAAATATAAGCTACCACATTTCTTTGCATACTAACTGAATTCAATGATAATATTGATGAATCGCAATGCCAAGCATCCAATAATGTATTTGACAAAATCATCATCATTTTAGAGATATTCAATTATTTCCCAACTTTTACAATAATAAAATTCTTTACTTTTTTTGCAGTTTACTATGGGTGGAGAGAAGACAAAGAATCTATTTTTAAAACTATTCGGGGCACCTGGGTGGCTCAGTTGGTTAAGCATCTGACTTTGGCCCAGATCATGATCCTGGGCTTCGTGGGTTCAAGCCCCATGTCGGTCTCTGTGCTGACACCTTGAAACCTGGAGTCTGCTTCAGATTCTGTGTCTCACTCTCTTTCTGCCCCTCCCCTGCTTGTACTCTGTCTCTATCTATCCCCAAAATAAATAAACATTTAAAAAAATTAAGACTATTAAGACTCTGGGGCGCCTGGGTGGCTCAGTCCCTTAAGTGTCCAACTTTGTCTCAGGTCATGATGTCAGCTGTGCTGACAGCTCAGAGCCTGGAGCCTGCTTCAGATTCTATGTCCCCCTCCCTCTCTGCCCCTCCACTGCTCACACTCGCTCTCTCTCTCAAAAATAAATAAAAATATTTTAAAAATTAATTTAAAAAGACTATTAAGACTCAAAATTGCCTTTATATATTTTTATCTTTTAATGTTTATTTACTTTGAGAGAAAGTATGGGAGGGGCAGAGAGAGAGGGAAGGAAAGAATGCCAAGCAGATTCTGAACTGGAAGTGCAGAACTTGACACGGGGCTCAAACTCATGACACTGTGAGATCATGACCTGAGCCGAGATGAAGAGTTGGACATTTAACTTATTGAGCCACCCAGGTGCCCCTCAAAATGTCCTTTAAAGTAAGTCTAGAAGGGAGGACACTATAGCACTCATTAATTCAGGTTTTCTACAGAAAGATTTCACTTAACTGACTTCTGATCTGCAGCAAAATGCATTATGTAAATAAGGAAACAAACATTAAATTCCTCAGATCTAATCAAATATTCCAGAATATAAATAACTGAAGAACATCTTTTTGGAAATATTCTCATCATTACATATATAAGTGTATTCTATATCTTGCCATTCCACACCTATTTACCTAAAAGAAATGAAAACATGTCTATTCCCATATATATATATATATATATATACACATATATATGTATATATGTATAATATATACATATATATATATATGTATACGTATATATATATATACGTATATATATATATACGTATACATATATATATACATATATATAAATGTTCATAGAAGTTTTACTTATACTAGCTAACCCAAATGTCCATCAATAATTAAATGTATACACAAATTGCAGTATATCCATATACTGGGATATTACTCAGTTGTAAAAAGGAATGAAAAATCGATACATGCAATATAACAACATGAATGAATCTCAAAATCATTATGCTACATGAAAGAAGCCAGACAAAAAGACAGTACATGCGATATGTTTCTAGTTACATAAAATTAAAAAAAAAAACCTATAGTAAGAAAAAAACATATTAGTTATTCTCTCAGGACGGGGAGAGGTAGGGAGGCATGGGAAGGAGAGATAACAGAGAACATAGAAACGGAGATGTTTATTATCTTGATTGTGATGATGGTTTTAAGTATACAAATATCAAAATTTATCAAATTATGTACTTAATAATAGATAGCTTTTCACATGTCAAGTACACCTCAATAAAGTTTTTTTTTTTTAAAGAACTGCGTATAAAGAACTAAGTTGGAAATTGGTAAATGATCAGAAAAAGAGGGGGTTGATCTGTGCTGTGCTTTCACTGGTTGGTAATGATCTTGATTTAAATTTCAATTGGAAGACATTAAGAGTTCTGGGCAAGAATTTGATTGAATTTGTGAAAAATACTAGACTTACAGAATTGTGAAAGGACTCTATATTCCAAGTCCAGGTGACGTTAAAATAGAGATCCAAAAATTTCCTGGAAGTTCTTGAAGCACCTGCTAATTTTTACATTTATGCACGTGTATGTGTATGTAGTGGTGGTGGTTCTAATGAAAGTTCCAAAGTATTCATCAGAAAAAGTCCTCTAACTGTAAAATATTAAGAACCATGCAGATATTTGACTTATCTGAATTTACAGTGGATAAAACTGAAGCCTAGAAAAGTTAAATGATTTGTTCACAATCAGAGGGATGACACGTGGATGAGGTGATAATGGATTTCTGAAGTTCTATCCTCTTTCGCTTGCTGCCTTTACCTCCCCCATCCCAATGCTAACAGTACACAACTGTAAGTACCTGGCACACAGTACACAAAAAAACAAATGTGTATTGAACACTGAAAGACTTAGCCAAAATCAACAATACAGTATGTGTGCCAAGCATGGTCCATAATAGATTATAAGGAAATACAAATATTTGGAAATATTCCCTTATAACTCTCTCAACAAAATATGAAAGAAACTACTGAGTTTATCAAGCTCATTATCAAATATGCAGTGAGGCCAGCATTCACATTAATTCTCAGGGAAGGTAAATTGGTGCCCACTTTCTCTAAAGCATATGGCCTTTCAAAGTTCATACCCTCAATTACAGGAATCAATTGTAAGGAAATGACAAGAAAAAGGCAAAATTTATACAAAGAATGTGCATAGCAGATTAATTTATTAATATGAAAACCTGAAAACAATCTAGAGGTACAGTAAGAAAGGACTGGTCAAGATGATCATGATACTCCATAAGATTGAATATTATACATATATTCAAAGTAAGATTTTGAAGGTTAACATGGAAAAATTCTCATAATGCTCCATGAAAAATCAGCAGATAGATAGATAGATTAAAAAAAACAGATATAGGGGTGCCTGGGTGGCTCAGTCAGTTAAGCGGCCGACTTTGGCTCAGGTCATGATCTCGCGGTCCGTGAGTTCGAGCCCCGCATCGGGCTCTGTGCTGACAGCTCAGAGCCTAGAGCCTGTTTCAGATTCTGTGTCTCCCTCTCTCTGACCCTCCCCTGTTCATGCTCTGTCTCTCCCTGTCTCAAAAATAAATAAAATGTTAAAAAAAAAAGAGATATAAGAAAATGTACTTAGCTGAAAAGTGAGTAATGGTGATGGAATGTACTGAGCTGAAAAGTGAGATCAGTGGTTCATTCTATCACTTACATAAACCTCTAGATTGCCTAGAATAAATGAGCACTGGTTTTAAAATCAGAAAATAAGGGGCACCTGGCTGGCTAACTCAGGAAAGCATGTGACTCTTAATTTCGGGGTTCTAAATTCAAGCCCCACAGCAGGTGTAGAAATTCCTTTAAAAAAATCTTTAGGGATGCCTGGGTATTTCAGTCTGTTAAGCATCCAACTCTTGATTTCAGCTCAGGTCATGATCCTTTGGTTGTGGGATCAAGCCCTGCATTGGGCTCTATGCTGGCATTGCAAAGCCTGCTTGGTATTCTCTCTCCCTCTCTCTCTGACCCTCCCCTGCCTGCTTGCACACTCTCTCTCAAAATAAATAAATTTATGCTAAGTGAAATAATTCAGGCAGGGAAAAACAGATATCATGATTTCATTCATATGTGGAATTTGAGAAACTTAACAGATGAACATAAGAGAAGGGAAGGAAAAATAAGCTAAAAACAGAAAAGGAGGCAAACCATAAGATATACTTAAATACACAGAACAAACTGAGGGTTGATGGGGAGATTGGAGGGTGGAGGGGTGGTTAAATGGGTGATGTGCATTAAGAAGGGCACTTTTCAGAATGAGTACTGGGTGTCATATGCAAGGGATGAATCACTGGGTTCTACTCCTGAAGCCAAGACTACACTGTATGTTAACTAACTTGAGAAAAAAAAAAGAATCAGTATTACTAAAAGCATCACATAGAAGATACTTAATAAGTTTTAAAAAGTAAATAAATGAATGATTAAATACATAAAAAACAAAAATTAAAATTAAATGAAACAAAAGCTTTAAAAATTAAAAAATAAAATTACCCATCTAAAAACAATAAAATAAAATCAGAAAATGCATAATAATTAATAATAAAAAATTCATCTTTGAATATTACTATGAGTCTGCCTTGTGCTGTGGAGTGAAGAATTATAATTGGCATTCCACAGCTGTTGTTTTCTTCTTTTAAAGACAAGACAAATGAGTTCATGTTTTCTTGAAACTTAGCCAATAGTGATTTTGATTAGGTACAAAAACTGTTTAACTATGAGGTCATATAATGTAGCATATTTCACAAGAGATTTCACATCATCCTTCAGAGATTGTTTCAGAAAATACAGCTAACTAGTAGTCTAGGATGATATAAGTTCATTCCCTTAGCAATCCAATTACATGAGCATGATCACCTCAAATTCTTTTCTAGCTTTAAGGTCTATGAAAATAAAAATTGATATACTTTGATTGAATTAAAAGGTCTTGAGTTATTGAAGTCAGTATTTCTTTTCTCAAACTTGAACACTAATAACATAGCTATATTACTAATTAGACCCTATAATTGCACATGTGATTTCTATAACACCACTGATAAACCAACATAATCAAAGGTCTTCAGAGTCATATTTCTAAAAGCAAAACATTCATCTATAATAATATAATGTTTTTTTTTTGGGGGGGGCACTGACTTTAAACTGAATTCAAGAGCATTAAAACTTATCAAATAGGTTAATATTTTCAATCACACAGGCAGAACCCTCATGATCATCATAATTAACAGTTATAGTGATTGGGTACTCACAGACACAATGACTTACCAGATATTAATGAGGAACTTCAGTGAGAGCACTACCTTCAAAAACTATTATACAGAAGATAGTAAAACACAGAGGACACTGAAGATAATATTACATACCTATCAGATGTGTGAAATCAATGTCTAATCTTTGCCTATACTTGAAATCTGGGTCCATACCACTGCAGTGCAGCACTATCTGTGAAACACACTCCTCAATTATCTTGTAATACTGTGGCCTGAAAAAGAAAGTATTCTTGAATATCTTTTCTACCTATACAAGTCAATTTTCTTAAGAAGTGGTTCAGCATGATAAAAGAATGAGGTATTTTTCTAGCACTGCTAGAAGAAATCATTCTAGACATTACACCCTCTTTGGAGAAATATGCTTAACAATGGTCTGGACATTATGGTAAAAAACCCATCATGATGTAATCAACTGTGAACACGAGTGACTTAATACTTTAGTTTGTAAGGATTCATGCTTGTCATGCTTATCAACCTTATCTACTTACTTAAGTAATTGTTCCTAAAGTTAATGAAAACAAATGACCTGTTAGTCCTACATCCATGGATACAGAAATGGTTCCAGGCCTCCACAAGTTCTCAATTTCAATAAGGGATGAGTGTCTTGGCATTGACAAGGTACTGAATTTATCACAGCACTTTTACTCAAGATTAGCTATAACAGCTTACAAAACTGGACTGAGCCACAATATTCAAAAGATCTATTTGTGTACATTTTTAAAAGATCCATTTTATAGAAGCATAAACACTTAATACGCATGGCCATAGTCTGAATTTGTTCAAAGTGTCAAAGATTTTTAAACATATCCTAATTCTGTGATCTATCAAGGTAATTCTGGTCTTAAAAATGACTACTTGCATACTTCAAAAAATTTTAAAGGCACTTTTTACGTTAAAATTTAAGGAAAATTTAGTATTTATCAGTGGGTAATAAATTCAACAGAGAAACATCAGAAAGAAATACTATCATAGACAAATTATGATATAAACATCCCTAAGATTAGTATGTTGATAACTAGCCAAGCCACTAAAAGTTTTCAAATGAAGCCAAACAGAGTCTAATTGCTCTTATATTTTTTTGTCATGTGGCTGGTCTCAAGACTCAGAATAAATAGTAATATATATTACACATCTGAGACTTTTTTAAAGTCATCATCAGTTTTAGGATAAATAATATTAGATTATAATCAGTCTAGTCAATGACTCTGGGTAAACAAGGAAAACACAACTGCTCTCTTTGAGGCCATGTTAATTATCTCTAAGTATAATAAAAGTGCTTGTCACATTTCTACCTCACATCGATGTTCTCAGGATGAAAACGATGTCATATTAGAGTAACTTCTAATATATATTCAAAATTACTGGGAAATAGATCATCTCAAAGAAATTATTTCCCCAAGTAACTGTATACCCATAGGCACAGTACCCTTTGAATTGCCACAACTTATTTTAGGCAACAACAATCATTTTAATTACCATCTTTTCTGCTTTAAGAAAACGGATATAATTCAATATTTTAACCATTTTTTCTATGTCTCTGTACCATCTTGATACCCATCAGTAACTGTACTAGTCTGAACTATAATAGTTCTCCATGTGACTTTAGAACTGTCATCTTTGTTGCAACTATGCCTGAATGCATGGTAGCTTGCCTTTACCCTTTAATCAAGCAAATTTTGAGAAATCAGAGAACCTAGGTTGCCAGAATTTCATGCATATTAGAGTATGAAGAACAACTAAGGGTGTCTTGAATAGTTATATATAAGATCATGACCATCAGCTTATGGATAATTTCAGTCTCTCAGAAACCTTTCTCTTTCTGGTTTTCAGATATATTTGCACTTACTAGACTCTACAGCTTCTAACTTTATTATTATCATAATCATTTATTTTGAAGAATTATAGTAATGGATATAAAGCTGAAATACCAGTATTATTTTCTTAGATAAGATCACATCTATTATTAAATAAATATTAGAAAGGAGAAACAACAGAAAAACCTTACTTATTAAAATGTACCAGAACTTAAAAGTTCTACCATAGACACCTCAGTGCTTACTCTGTGCTACCATTATCTAGCAAAGAAAATTCATCACAAGGTCAGTAAAATCTGTTGGTTTCTTTCTACTAAATGTCCTGTTGCTGGGGTATGCAGTTTTAGAAATAGATCCTTCTGGCCCAATTAAAAATAAATTAACGCCTTTTAAAAAATGTTACTCAAAGTCACCAAACTCTTATACACTATTTATGTATGTATATATGCCTCTACTACCTAGGATGCACTACATTATCAGTTTCCCTTAACTTAATCAAATTCAAATCATACAAATACTAGTACTCTCAGAACTTCCTCTTACCTGATATAATAATCATTTCTGATGAGCAAAAAATGTTGTAGAATGGATAATAAGTAATTTTCAGCAGCAGTATCCTTCAACATGTTATACAGAAGATGATATACTTCATTCATATCAGTGGAATATAAGTAAAGGAAAAACATTAAAGCTCTTGATGAAAGTTTCACTCATAACTAAAGCAATTTCATTTTTTTTAAATATTGATTCACCATTTTATTTCCATTACTGTTTCTAAACCTTCAACTACATGATCCAGTATTTTAAAATTTACATAAATAAAGTCTATGGAATCACTTTAATCTTTTAATGAGAGAAACAGACTTAAAAGAGCATTTCTAAAACCATTTAATCATCAAAACCTTATGCAGTTATCCATTATATTTTAAATTTGAGATGATAGCTGGTATGATTGAAACAGCAATGCCATTAGAGAAAATGGTTTACTCTTGATCTTCCTGTGGTTGTGATAGAGGGCCTATATTATTCACATAAGCCACTATCCCTCTATTTTCACTGCCACATAATACAGACAGTAAAGGAGCATTCTGTGGACTGCTAAAATATCACAAACCAGTTTTATTTTATACTGATAAAACACTAAATGTGAAATTGTTACTGTTTGCATTTATTTGTATTTCATCATTTAATAAAAATGGAGAGTAAAGACAAAAGAACTTGAAACATACTTTTCTTAGGATATAAAAAGAGTCGTAAAAGTTTAGATTCTTCTAGTAAACTAGATAACAGATTTCAAAAATGGATTCACTTTTATAATAAAAGTGAGGACATAGAAAATTGATGTAAAAGAAAGGTAGAAAAGGAAATGTAATCTAACGTTCTAAAAATAACCTGAAATGTCAACATTTTGTTTGAAGTAGAATTAAGTATATGATGGATTATTTCTTATACCCCATGTAAGAGTGTTGTGTTAAAGTCTCATAAGGTCTCTTAAGCGGTTACAGAATGGAACCCAAAATATCTTTATGGTGAAGTTTGATTAATAAGAGAAATCTATACAAAGCAAGGAAGCAAGATATATATTAATACAAAAAGCATTTAATATTATGAAAATGACTGTCGGCTAGAGTCACTAATGCTGGATAAGAAATTAGTAGCGTTGATCCCTTATTATAATGGCATCGTTATCCATCATACACACATTTATCTAATACTTCTAAGACACTTCAATAGTAGCATTGGAGGAAAAAGATGAAATATAACATTTCTGCCCTCAATCTCATAGGGGAACAGAACTATACATATTTATGTATAGTATAGACAGTATATGTATAGACAGAAAGTACTGTGAGTTTCAAGGAGAGGAATATTCCAGCTTTTTTTTCTTTCTTTCTTTTTTTTTTTTTTTTTTTTTTTTTTCGGCAGTGCAGGGAGGAAGAGGGAAGAAGATACCATAGAGAAAAATTCCATCTCAAAAATCATTTTAGTTTTGAAGTGTTTCCCAGTCTCCTCCAAATTCCCTAAGTAAGAAATTTACTGAGTGTGAAACAAATGGCCAGCAATGCTATGACAACCATCTTTTATATCTAAAATCTTGTCATATAAAATTGTTGCCACAGGAAGATTACACCTGGTATTTGACTCAAACGCTTCTACCACATAGCCCTGTTATAGTCAGATACTATCACATCTAAACATTTTTTTTTTACTAAGGAACCAAAATATTTGTATTGAGACTAAGACACTTATTTGAATTGAATTATATCTCTAGATCATTTGAGTAACTTTTAATAAAACTGAAGAAGCATATTACCTATAGTCACATATGAACTCAGTGAACTTTTCCTCCCAAATTCTTACATTTGACGTATATGCCTTAGGCTCTTGTCTATTCCAGACTATTAAGCTGAATATATCTATAATACAGCAAGCCATTGTGCAGATTTCAATATCATCTGTGTAAATCATCGGGATAGTCTGACAATTCCTCAACATGAATCTGAAGGACAGCATTATAGAGAGGTACTAATATAAGTAAATGGATATAAATTGGGCTGGCAGACAAAAACTCTAATAATGGTCCACACAATCACCCACAAATCCCTTTTTCACAATACATGCAAAATGACTTCTGTGGCTTGTCAAAAGGATATTCCATTTCTGCTCGAATGTCATTGAGACGGTGTGATAATTCAGTCAGGTCGTCTTCTTTGTTCTCATCAAATACTTTCAACTGAATATCAAGCTCATCATTCTCTTTTTCTTTTAGATCCTAATATACAAACATAAAACTACAGATGAGTAACAGTTTGAAAACACCATACTTTGGTAATAAAGCATAGACACTATTATTCATTTATATATACAGAAGTAATTTTAAATATTGACCCAGGCACTTAGTTTCCTGAGAGAAAGCAAATGCACTATGTATTTTCCTATTTTAAAATTAAAGAACCTCATTATATTAATTGCATTTTCTTTTCATGACCCAGATTTTGATTATTTACATTAAAAAAATTAACAATCGCTTTTACAGTTGAAAAAAACTAATTGCTAACAATCCAATTTGAATGCTGTCATTTTTGATTAAACATACTCATCAAAGATAGCAAAAGAACTCATGCAGTTAGAATATTCACATATGCCTCTGGCAAAAAATGCAAATATAGATCAATTGTACTAATGAAGAATAAATGCAAGGATATATTCAAGCACAACAGCCCCAAGTATGGTGTAGAAAGTTGTGTAAAGAAATCTTAAGTGATATTTTGTGATTTTGAAGCAAAAAGGCATCAGGATTTTTTTTTATCAAGCTGCATGTCTAGCCTCCTCCCCCACTTTTTTTTTTCTTGGCCTAATCACAAAATACCAACTTGGGCATCAAAGATTTGTTTTTGGAATACATTATAAGTACATGCAATACAAACCTCTGATAATTTTCAAAATAATAGTATGGACAAAATCTTTGGAAGCATGCCACACTAGAGATTGTTGGGCTTAATATATATCACCTGGAATATGTTTTAATATGTGTCCATTAAGTTGCAGCTTTCAAAACCCAAATCGATAATCACAACTGTGGATGCTCAAGGGTGATACTGAAAGTGGGACTAGGATTTCAGAGCTGAGTTTTAACTCTAAAAGGAAATGCAAGCATGGTGTATTTCAAATTAGGTCAACAAAACAAAATAGGATTCATTCCTTGTTTCTACTTTTATTCATAGAACAATTATAAATGGAAGTGTAATACTATTACTAAAGCCAAATGCAAATGTATGCAGTTTATAGATTTTTTCTAATGTTCACATAATAATTTAAATTTACATATAGAACATATGAAAATATTTATTAGTATGTTTCTATAATTTCATATAGAATAAATGACAGATAAATGTATTTACACTTAGTTTCCTCTTTAGGAATAACTTGCTTTGGGTCTAGTTTTTCACTTTTCAATCTGTTGGAATGCAAAATTTCCTACCATTGGTGGAATGTTTTATCAGGTGATTTCAGAACTCCAGTCAGAAAAGAGCAGAAGCCAGAAATACCCAGTATGTTGGTCATTGCAGAAACAATTGTTAACACATTTTACAATATGGACTTTTCCTCATTTTTATGTCTTATGTTATAACATATTGTTATGTTCCTTCTTAGAGGCTCACTATAAAATTTGAACACTTTCAAATATGTTTGAAAAACAGAAAAATCTAATTTGAATACAGCCATTTAGCATCAGAAATTTTATAAAACAGGAATCAATCTGATTAAATATTTTCTGTAAAAATAAGTGGCTAAATGTTTAATTGTTTTTAATTAGGACAACACATTAGTTATATAAATATAGTTCATATAGTATATGAACATATATACCACAATATTAAAACACAGATATATGGGCTTCTGAGTGGTTCAGTCAGTTAAGTGACTGACACTTGATTTAGACTCAGGTCATGATCTTGTGGTTTGTGAGATGAAGCCCGGCACTGCACTGATAGTGCAGAGCCTGCTTGGGATTCTCTCTCTCTGTCTCTTTCTCTCTTTCTGCCCCTCCCCCCACTCACTCACGCACACACTCTCTCTCTCTCTTTCAAAAATATATAAATGAACATTTAAAAATTATTAAAATATATACACATAGAAATGTGATATCTTATATTGCTTATTAATAATCTCCATTAATACAAATATATATGCATATATACATACACAAACATATATAAAGCTTCCATTCAGTCAAATATCAAACCCTGAAAAATATATCCATAAATTCATGATGAAATAAACATTTAATTAATAAAGTTTTTATATAGCACACATATGATACCCTATAAAAGGAAATGGAAATGCATCACTAAAGTTTTATATTTAAAAATATATATTATCATAACTGTACTGAATTATATTATTAATTATGTAAAATATTGTAAATATGTTCAGTTATTTCTTTAAACAGAATTGCTGTATAGATATGGAACATTTTTGACAGATTCTGTAAAACACATATTTAAGTCTCTATAACATAGTGTATTTCAAAGGAAATTCCATTTCCAGTACATGACTGATTACCAGTCAAGCAATCAAAATTGAGTCTTCAACAGAATAAGAAAGAGTTTGTTGTTTTTTTTCAAACAGAGTAAGAATGCATGATGTTTACAGACATAATTTCTTACTCTCTTGTTCCTTCACAAATCTTATTTACCTAATATTTTCTAAACTTATTTAACTAACTGTATAGTGTGTAACAACTCACTAATCCAAAGTGCTAAAGCAAATTTATGAACAGAATTTTCCATATAAATGAAGTATAAACTCCCTTTAAACACCATAATTTATCAATAGAGATGGGGGAATATTGAAAATAAATTTTTGCAGAATACAATTTTTTTTTTGCTCAAGGATTTTATTTCAGTTTTTTTTCAATATATGAAATTTATTGTCAAATTGGTTTCCATACAACACCCAGTGCTCATCCCAAAAGGTGCCCTCCTCAATACCCATCACCCACCCTCCCCTCCTTCCCACCCCCCATCAACCCTCAGTTTGCTCTCAGTTTTTAAGAGTCTTTTATGCTTTGGCTCTCTCCCACTCTAACCTCTTTTTTTTTTTTCCTTCCCCTCCCCCATGCGTTTCTGTTAAGTTTCTCAGGATCCACATAAGAGTGAAAACATATGGTATCTGTCTTTCTTACAGAATATAATTAAAATAATCCTTATCTTGAGGATTCTGGTTATTGTATGAAAAATGTTTCACTGTACTATAATATTACAATGGTCTCAGGGGTTATTAAAACACTAAGAATCATTCTCTCTAACACTTAATGATTCCAGATATGTTTTTTTTAAGTTTTTATTTGAATTCCAGTAAGTTAACATACAGTGTAATATTAGTTTCAGGTATACAATAAATGGATTCAACATGTTCATACAACCAGATAGGTTTGTGATAATTTTTTATTCATGTACCAACAATTTGAATTAGCTTTAGCCACATCTAATTTGCTGTTTTGAATGTGATACATTCTAGAAAATTAGGGAGCTCCTCCTGTTAGAATGGAGTATAAAGTAAGAATAAACAGGAAAAAAAGTGAGGATTTAAAAAACTCTCCTATGAATATATTATTAAGCTTCCATGCATGTGTACAGATGTTTAATATTAACAAAGTTCTAGAAGTTTAAGCTTAAATATTTAGGAAATTAGATAGTGAGTCAATTAGATAATTGACATAATTAGGTACATCTAATGTACATTAAAGTATGACCATTCAGACCTTTGTTCCAAATGTGATGAAAAAAGTACAAGAACAACATCAGTGGTGAAATCTATGGTATTAAAGAAAGAATATCTAACCTTCTGGGTCTATCTTTCTGGATTCTGATTCTCATATATAAGAAATACCTGGGGAGGGTTTGTTTTTCTTTTCAAACCAAACATCTCTGCCTTACCCCCAATGAGATTTTGATAGATTATCTCTAGGGGTACATGTCCAAATTCTTTAGTTGATAACCTGGGCTGTATTTAATCATATATCACTCCATTGTCTTAGAAAAAATATTGAGAATCTTTGTTTGTTGCTTTACAAAACTTTAGGAGGCAGAAACATGACACTTTCTTCTTTTCTCTTGCTGAGGAAACAACTGAGATATAGGAATCAGGACATACTGAAGAGATGTGACACTTAAAGAAAAATCTAACTGGATACATATATTAGGAATGCATATATTAAGAAGTACATGTTGCCACAAAAGGCTTAAGCTTAGAATCACTGATGCAAAATCTTCATTGTCAGTGTAAACAAGTGAGTAACATACCATGAGACCACTGAACCCAGCAAAGATGAACACAGCAGAGAAAAGTAGAAAAGGACAAGAGCTACCATTCATACTCTTTCTGAAAACAGAACTTAAATAAACTGAGAGTCACAATTTTCTCAATCAGATATTCAGTAGTATAAGGCAGAAAATGAATGTTAAATTATAATAGATACAGGGAAACAAAAGATGGAAGAATAATAGCAACAACTAATGCAAAAAATGTGGCATATTAGTAAGTGAGCAGAGGATGCTAAGGAGCCCTTGTAGCCAGAAAATGTCCAAAGACATTATTACTCTATTAGAAACAGAGGACCAGCCCAGTGAGGACAAGCATGGAAGCCAACAACTCAAAAGCCACACTAGAATCAAGACTGTAACATTATCTGTAGCTACCTAAGCCCACAGACCTTTCATGAGGAAAGATTTGTGACAACACAAGAATACGGGTTACACACACCATAACTAATGAATGTGCCTAAGTTACCTGCATAGTGAACCTCAATATAAGTCACTTAAAATGTGTTTTGATTAACTGCAATCAACTCCTTCCTTTTTAAAGTCATGGGTTAAAGGACCATTCAAAGTAGAACTGAACTTTTCTAAAACCAGATACACCAAAGCATACATCTTATCAAAATGGGTTTCAGTAGACCCAAGTCTATGGTACATTTTATGATGATGAATTCCAACTACTTTCAGTTAAGACTATCAGAGCACGAGTTACAGATGCATGCTACACACTCATTCTTCACCAGGAAATGTCCCTTATTTTGGTATTTCTAGTACTTTAAGTATTATATACATTTATATAACATATATATAATACATACACACACACATATATATATATGTGTATATGTGTACATATTATATATATTTACTCCCTTTTGCTTCTTTTTTCTCAGGTGTGAGACTAGTGAGTTTAAACAATTGTCTTTTAACAATGCCATGTTTAAACAAAATCCCTCTTCAGTTAACATATTAGACAAAATAAAAAGTCACATTAGTTGTATTTGTGCTTATAAGTGTACTTTATCTCAGATCAAGCTGTAAAGTTGTTTCAAAAATGTTAATTATTGCATATATTCATATTCAATTTAAGGAATTATTTTTAAGAAAAGTTCCTACAGCATTGTAACAAGAATACCATTCTTAAGAAATGTGTCTAGAATATACTAATCCAAATTCTATACATACTTAATGCTGAATATATTTTTTTAACGTTTTTTATTTATTTTTGAGACAAGGAGAGACAGAGCATGAACAGGGGAGGGGCAGAGAGAGAGAGAGACACAGAATCTGAAACAGGCTCCAGGCTCTGAGCTGTCAGCACAGAGCCCGGCGCGGGGCTCGAACTCACGGACCGCGAGATCATGACCTGAGCCGAAGTCTGCCGCTTAACCGACTGAGCCACCCAGGCGTCCCACTTAATGCTGAATATAAACGACATCAATGTAAGTTCAAAGAGGAAAGCAAAAACTTTTAAATGAAAATTGAGGCTGCAGAAAAAGAAAAAGCAGCAGTCTTTTATGTTCTCAGTATTCAAATTCAAAGAAAAGAAATTCCCTTTCGACTTTGAGAAAACAAAACAAAACAACAACAACAAAAAAACCACCCACATCATTCTGGATACATTAGCTGAATTCTGAATCATAAATTGTATAGAGAGACTGACATTACTGCAATATAGAAAAGCTTACAAAATATCTAATGCTTTACAAAAGCAAATAGAACAAGGTACATTTATTTACTCTGCTGCAAATACTTTTGTCCAATGAGAGAAAAACATTAAAGTTCATTAGCATAATAAATGTGTATACACAACTTACTGGTAACATTGTTTTTAGTCCTGAACGCAGGAATTCATTCCTTAAATGTATTCTAAAATCAAGCTCATAGGGTGAAGTTACAAGGGCATTTATAAACTGCATGCAGGCCACCTGCAATTAGAAAGCAAATTTTGTTAATTTTTTTTCATTAAGGAAATATTTACTTACTGCATTCAGATCATTATTTTTCCATTAGCAAAGGCATACATACATATACTATAAAAAGAAATGTAAATTTTTACATAAGTATAAGGATGATTTAGTATAAACAACAAAATTAACAATTAAGTTTCTAATGTCCAGAATAATTTTAACAAAAATATGGATGGCCAAGTATTGCTATGTTTTGCCAAACAATATGAAGGAATATTGAATTCTCTCTGAGAAGCTCAAAGTTCCAAAAGTCTGCATATATAGCCCTTTAAAAGATCATGAAATGTATCTTTCATACCCAGCTGTCCTCAGAGTGCACTTGGCCTCAATTCTATATGGTTATAAACACTTTTCTAAAATAAATCAAATAATGTACCCTGATATTACACAGGGAACAGTGATAACTTGGAGCTATTATATTGATTTATACTCTCTCCCTCCTATCATTGGGATACACTTGCAAAAAATATAAAGTTTTAAAATATATGATTAAGAGGAATTAATTTACTGTGTATAAAAATGAATGCAAGTAAATTAAGATCAACTAGAAGGCACTGTGACAAATAGAAGTGTTTGTTTTTAAGTGAAGGTGATTCCTTAATTATATTAACACTGTAAAGAAGGTTTGGTTTTTCTTACCTTCTAATATTGAGGTTCCCTAGTATAAAGGGGACTTACTTTCTGGTAATTGCAAGCTAGAAGGGAATCAACAAAGTGCTAATTGCCAGTTGATCCATACTTTTTGGGGAATGCTGCTCAAGTTTACGGCAACTAGATAATAGTTTAAGTGATGAGCTGCACATTTAAATTGATCATTCTTTTTTTTTTTTAAGTTGATTTCTTTATTTTGAGGAGAGAGAGAGACAGAGAGAGCAAGTGGGGGAAGGGCAGAGAGAGAGGGAGAGAGAATCCCAAGCAGGCTCTGTGCTGACAGAGACTCAACCAGGTACTCGAATTCACAAACCACGAGATCATGACCAGAGCCAAAACCAAGTCAGACGCTGAACTGACTGAGCCATCTAGGCGCCCCTAAATTGATTATTTTTAAAGTATGCAGTGAGTGCACTGTACAGTGTTCAAAGAGTTGATTGCCAGAGAACTCCTGGAAAACCAGATTTGGTAAAGATGTCAAGTATATATACAAGTATATATAGGAGACACAAATAAATAATAGTATGAGAAAAACAGATCAGCAAAAGAAAATATTTCAAATGTATTTTGACTTGACCTATCCCACCTATCATTTTAATAGTTATTTTTCAAGTAGAAAGAAAATATTAAAAGGTTTAAAATTACAGTTCCTTTAAATATTTCTTTATTAAAAATACAGTATTCCTTTCATTTTTACATATGTACCTTAGCCATTTAAGCTGTTTTTAGGGAGATTAGTCCATCCACTTCACATCCAGGTTCAAAAATAAAAAGTTGTATGTTTTAAAGGGGATGACTAAAGTTGTTTCTAACATTACTAAATATCTAAATGACAACTGAACAATGTAGTCCAACTCCTATGAATGCTCAAATGTCAATATAAAACACTTAGACAATTGATTAAAAATACTTGCGTTATCGTAAAAGACATTTCAAATAAGTTATTATGATATTTATGCCTTAATGGACTAGTTAACCTTCTTACTTACAATAAGAAAATATGTAAGTCTTTATATAGTTTCCATAGGATGGGATAAAAGTTTGCATACTGTACATATTATTAAATATATTATCACTGCATGTGCTTGAATGATCCTTGTTATGTTACAACTATGACATGACCAAACAAGCCAAAGTACATGTCTAATCCAAAATTAATAGAGAGAAAAGTTGCCATCTGCTAGGATTGTTTTTGCCAGAAGAAATTCTAGCTTAATGGCTTGTATTAATACCCTACAGGAGAACATTTCAGTAAGAAACAAGTTAATGAGTCTTGGAATTGTACCTTTATACAAATAAAAGTATTTAGATCAGGAGATGATAAAAATAGTAAAAATCAATAAAATTAATGAATATATCAACATCAAAATACCTTTACATTTAATAAGACAAATACAGCAATACTATAAAATGCTTTACATGTGATGTATAACTGAATGCTAAAAAAGAAGTGGCATTTAGGGGAACCTGGGTGGCTCAGTTGGTTAAGCACTGACTTTGGTTCAGGTCATGATCTTGCAATTCTTGAGTTCAAGCCCCGCATCAGACTCTGTGCTGACAGCTCGGGGACTGAAGCCTGCTTTGGATTCTGTGACTCCCTCTCTCTGCCCTTCCCCTGCTTGTGCTCGGTCTCTCTGTCTCTTTGCCTCTCTCTCAAAAATAAATAAGTTTTTAAAAATTAAAAAAAAAAAAGAAGTTGCATTCATTAACTATAAAATAATTAGAAGACAAACAAAATAGGTAGGAGACACTTTGAAGTCAGCAATTTAAACAAATAATGGCACTGGTTTATCAATGTACTATTTATTGTTTATCAAATTCTAATAGACATATAATTAAATATAAATAACATAAGCAGAATAGTCATACCATCATGTCATTTTCCAACATATTGTTACAGCGATTCCCTTTTATAAAAACATTTATAGTGTATGAATGTGAAGAACAAAAAAATCATCTTAAATATGTCTATCCCTTTATGTTACTATGTAATTACTGCCCTTTTTAGAGGACATAACAAAATCAATCCAAAACCAAAATAACTGTCACTGTTTACAAATACATAATTAAATTTTAAAAATAGAATTCGTTTCAATGCCAGAATATATTACTTAAATATAAACACAAAACAGTCATTATGTAGATTCTGAATAATTAAATACAGAACCCTAAACTATTATCATTAGTATTATTCTTTTTAAAAAATAAATTTGAAAGCACATTTATTTATATATTTTTTAATGTTTATTGTTGAGAGAGAGAGAAAGAGAGAAAGAGAGAGAGAGAGGGAGGGAGAGGGAAGGGGCAGAAAGAAAGGGAGACACAGAATCTGAAGCAGGCTCCAGGCTCTGAACTGTCAGCACAGAGCTCAATGCTGGGCTCAAACTCACTAACTGCAATATCATGACGTAAGCCAAAGTCGGACACTTAACAGACGCACCTAGGCGCCCCTGTTCTTATTATTAATTACCAAACAATATAAGAGACTTTACATAATTCACCATTTAATGCCTTCCTCACAAAAACCATTCAACATAAGTGCTAGTATTATTCTTAATTCACAGATGATGAAGCTGAGGTTCAAAGCAGGTAACTTATACAAGGTCAGACAGCAAGGAGAAAACTCATGATTCTAAACCATATCATTTTATTTCAAATACAGAATAATTTCCAGCACATTCAAATGCCTCATTAACTCCATTCATAGATTCACACAAAAAAAGATTTTAAGGATGGGTAATATAATAAAATTTAACTATTGCATCGTTTAACATACTGGAAATATCTAGCTTTGAAACTATTAATTAGAAAGCATACAATTATTTTAATAATATATTATCTAGTATATAAAGTGCTTATCATGTAAGTCCATTATACCTCAATTAAAAAAAAAAACAATGTGGTTATCAAAATGCATAATAGATTACAAACAAAAAAAGAGGAAAGGTAGAAAACAGTTCCCAGAATGTGTTATATTCCACTATATATGTGTATATGTGTATACATGTATATGTGTGTATACATATATATACATCCTGAACAATGAAGTATGGGTAGCATCCCATCATCCAAAATAATGGTCTCCATTCTCCTTTACTTCCTGCCACGCCACTCCCTATTCAGCATACATTTGCATACAGATACAAACACACACACACACACACACACACACACACACACACAGGCTAGAGATAGGCTATTCAATATGGGGCCACCAGTCACAATTTAAATTTAGTTTAGTTACAATTAAATAACATTTAAAATTCAGATGCTCAGTCACACTAGCAACGGTTCAAGTGTTCAAAAGCCCTATGTGTCTACTGGCTACCACACTGCACGGCATGAATGAAGGACAATGCAGAAACTTTGACTGGATAGCAATGCACTAGAGGCTTCAAGGAAAAAGTCTTCTGCCTAATATCTAAAACCTAAGCTCCAAAGAAGTACAAAACTCATTCCCAAATAATGATAGTTTCAGAATTGGTATGTTGAACTTCCAAGCATATAAATCTTTAAGATCGTGATTGAACTATATCGTCTGCTTATAAGGCAAAATCAATCTGCTTTAAAAAAAAAATCCAACCTCAGAGATGCAAAATAAAGAATATGCGATTTTAAAGCGGAGGGACTGCCTAAAAATGCCAAATACTCTGTTTTGATGTGTTCCTTTAAAGATAAGGAAACTGAAAACCTAGAAATATTAGATGATTCGCCCAAGATCATGCAGCTAATAAAAAGCCATGAAGACTGAACTAGAACTCATGTCTCATGACTGTTTGGGATTCTTTGTACAACACTACAATGCACAAATCTGGCATTGCTGAATAGCATTTTTTCCTTACACTGGGAAGAAAAGCAAGTACCCTTGAACTGAATATCACAAAGTCCATTTTTCCAGATTATTTCTGTTGCTTAGTTTCTTTATAATAGGTCTAAGTTTCAAAATGGTCTGCCATATCTGTTTTAAATATAGCTTCCACAAGAATTAAAATTTAAACGTCACAGTAAATCAGCGAATTTTGTCCATTATTAATAAATATGGTAGGATTGGACCAAAATTCTGATTCTTAACCACTAAAACAGTTTCTTTATTTGTACTTCAGGGGTCTCCTTTTCTACATGATAAATATGCTGCCAAATAAATGCATGAATATGTATAGATAAAAACCACCAACTCTGCATGTGATAAAGATCCAATAATTTGTACCATGTATAATTATATGCTAAACTGAATTACTATCAGTTTTTCCATCACATTAGGATTATTCCTTTACTATAATAGTATATTTTCTTTCTACAATAATGGTCTACATCCTTTAGTCACAAGATGCTATTGTCTTCATCCTGCGGTATGGGATGTGATACAGAGTGTGAAATATCACAAAAGAGATTATAAACTTTGTAAAGGCAAGTTCTGCATTCATTTAGGATTTTCTGTTTAACCTCTAATTGCCCTCAATACAATGATTAAAATATAATGGGTGAATGGTAATGAAATATCTCAAATTTTAATAGCATGAGACAAGGCAATACAAAAAAAAAATTGTATTCCATTTCTTACCAAAGTGGTAGAGAGGGGAACTATTTTAACATGAAATATCCTCACAAAATTATTGGAAAAATGCTACAAACTTTTATTTAACTTACCAGGTCTGAAAACTATACAAGCATCTATCTCTCTGATCACAATTCAAAGAGCTATGGAGTACAATAATTGCCAACTCTAGGGCATTCTCAGACAGATTATCCATATTGCCACTAGCTGTGAAAAAGTGTGCTTTTAAAATTTTATTGACACTGTCACACACTTGACCTTATTAAGTACTTTGTTGACATTAACAAGGTCTTTCTTTATCTTACCCCAGCAGGAGTTAGGAAAAAAGATGTTTTAAGTCAAATAAGTACAAAACAAGAAAGATACAAATGTACAGAGCAAGTTAATTAAATCAGGAAATGGAGAAAAATTCCAGGCAGATGAAGCCATGTACAAAGGTATGGAGGTAGAAGAAAAAAACAGCATAAAATGTTCAGGATTCTGAGCACACTATGACTGGACCAAAACATGTAAGTAGAATAGTGGTGAAGTATAAGCAGAAGAGTGGTGAAATATGAGGCTACAGATATGATGATGTATTTTGATGATGATGATGATGAAGTATTTTGTGTGTACTAAGACTACATTTTAATCCTAGAGGTTACGGGAAGATCTTGTTGGATTTTTAGCAGTGATATGACAAGAACTGTACTTCAAAACTATAACTCTGTGGAAGATGATTTAAAGGGGGTTAGAGTAAAAGGTAGAAGATATTTAAGAGTCCAGAAAAATGGCAAGATGGTGAGATGTGACAATGCACTGAAATACACAAATGGCAGCAGAGGTGGAGGGGAAGGGATACCAATGAAGGAAAGAACAACACTAAGGAAGTAGAGTTGGTAGGATTTGGTGACTGAAGGAATGGTGAATGGAGAAGAATAGATTCAAAGATGACTATAATGTTTCTGGTTTATACTACCCAGTGGATAATGCTAAGGTAACCAGGATTGAGAATACGAAAGGAAGGCAGGTTAAGATTGGAGAGAGGATTAGAGTAGGAAGGAGAAGGATGAAGAATAGGAAGGTAAGTAGCATTAAGGACAATATTGAATTTGAAATTCAGCCAAGAGGCAGCTGACCATATGGGGGGGGTCTGTCTGAGTCAGTAGAATTTGGAAAAGAAGAGTTCAGAGAAATTCATCATATAGAAGTACTAGATGCAAGTCACAAGGATGGATAAGGCTGTCCAAGGACAATGTACAGAATGAGCAATGCAATGAACCAAAGCAAAGGACCAAAGAAGTGAGAATTAAGCTCTTAGGAAGCAGTATATTTTAGGGCCAAACATACAGACAGAAGATTTAAAAGATTTAAAAATATAAGAGACAAAACAAGGAGAGGTTAGTATTATGGAAATTGTGGATCGAGAGAACTTTGATAGGAATAATCAATAGTGTCAAATGGTGCTGAAGACGCCAATATGACAACTTAAAAAGTGTCTTGCTTTTTATATAATGGAGGTCACTAGTGACCCTCCATGACAAAAAAAAGATATATTTAACAATTAATCATCTTTGAAATAGACATAAAAGGAAAGACATCCTTTAAGTCAGAAGTTACTTTTATATGAACTTGAAAAATGACTACATTGTATAAATCTATCTATACAGCCCCCCATTATACTAAGTCCACTCTAACAATGATAGTAATATAAAACTGTCAATAAATAGAACAAGTTTCCTAAGTGCTAGCAGGTATTCATTCAACACCTAATATTTAACACATTCATTTACTTTTCCACAAATTTTCTCCTTATTCATAAGCTGTAGCACCTTGTTTTATTATAAATTTACCTGTACTCACAAATGATAAATGATTTATCCAAGGCTACATCCTCATGTGTGATGGCATGAGTGCACGAATAGCTAATTTACAAGTATGCTTAGAGTAAAATCTGAAGACTTGAGAACCACTATGAAAAAAATCAATCTATAAAGAATCAGTCCATATATCTGAGGGTTTGTCTATGTAAGCATGAACATTTGTTTCTGCACAGAACTCTTTCTGAAATGAATTAGATAATTCCTATATTCTTAAACAAAATATCCTAGATATAATTACATAATTATTTTCTTGCTGCTTCAGGGGTGTGATTGAATATGTGAGTTAGTGAACTATGATGTAACACAGAGATGCCTGCAGGAGCTACTGAGGTGTATAGGGCTACTTGCTTAGTTTTCATAAGGTGAGGTACTGTGTAGTGGTTAAGATCATGTACTCTGGAGCCACACTCCCTAGTGTCTAATCTGGACTTTTGCTCCTAATCACATTGTGGCCCTTGGAAAGTTATCTAACCTCTATGAGCCTGTTTCCTCATATATAAAATGGGGATACTACTATCTTTCTCCTAGAATTACTGTGAGGTTTAAAATGAGGTAATGTGTAAAGTATTAGAACATGGGTATATGATATATACATGCTATCTTTAATTTCTTATTTTATGATGTCTCTAAGATATCCAGTTAAGCATTTGGACATGTAAGTTTGAAAAGACAGAGAGAGATGAGATGGACTTATAATTCTGGGGAATCACTAGAATATAGCTGGATGTTAAAGCTAGAGAAACAATTGAGAACATTCATGAGAAAAATAAAATACATATGTATGCATACAAGTGTATATATGTAAATGTACAGATATATGTCTAAACAAAAGTGATAATATAAGAGGGCCAAAGATAGAACAGAGAGAAAAAAAATACCCAAGAAAAAGAGGAGAAACATATGAAAAAGAGACAAAGCAGTTAAAGTAGTCAGAGAGCAAGGAGAGAATGGGGACCATAAAGCCAAAGGCAGTAAAATTTTCAAGGAGGGAGGCGATTAATATTGCCAAATGACGAGGATTAGAAAAAGGCCATTGGATTTTGAAATTAGAAGATCATTGTTGACCTTTTTAACAACTTTGAAAATCCTGAGTTGTAAAAGGAAATTTAGGAAACAGAGAAAATAAGTACAGATGATTCTTTTATTTTATTTTTTTAAAGACACTGGACCCCCAGTATTTTATTTAATTTTTTTTAACGTTTATTTATTTCTGAGACAGAGAGAGACAGAGCATGAACAGGGGAGGGGCAGAGAGAGAGAGAGACACAGAATCTGAAACAGGACCCAGGCTCTGAGGTGTCAGCACAGAGCCCGACGCGGGGCTCGAACTCACGGACTGTGAGATCATAACCTGAGCCGAAGTCAGAAGCTTAACCGACCAAGCCACCCAGGCACCCCCAGATGATTCTTTTAGAGACTGGGACTATGAAATAAAAAAAGGAAGGTGAGAGGTTGGTTCAAAGAACAAGTAAGATCAGAAGTATTGCAGTATGGGTAAGAACTAAGAATGCTACTTAGCTGAAGGGAAGTCAGTGAAGAGAGAGCATATGAAGATATATGACTTACTGTCTCTCTGTTTCTGGAACTATTGCAGATTATGAAAATCCTATCACAAGTACAAAATTTTCCTTTAATTTTTTTTTTAACGTTTATTTATTTATTTTTTTGAGACAGAGACAGAGCATGAACAGGGGAGGGTCAGAGAGAAGGAAACACAGAATCTGAAACAGGCTCCAGGCTCTGAGCTGTCAGCACAGAGCCCGACGCGGGGCTCAAACTCACAGACCGTGAAATCAGGACCTGAGCCAAAGTCGGCCGCTTAACCAACTGAGCCACCCAGGCGCCCCCAAAATTTCCCTTTAAAGATGACCTTGAAAACTTCTATGGGAAGTAAATAACCTGTTTTAAAATTCAAAAAAAGAGAAAAGTGTAGACAATTGTTATTTAAAAATATAATTAGTGCTGTATTTTAACAGAATTACTTCCTGCGACTATAATAACATTTTGAGAAGTCTCAGGGTACTACAGAAATAGAAAATGTAATTCTATTACATTTAAAATACAGCACTAATTATAATTTTTAAACAATAAGTTTAAACTTTTGTGTTTCATTCTGTATTCTGAAAATATTTTTGAAATTTTAGATGAAATTTTTTCATTGACATGAAATAGTTCAAATAAAAAAAAACAATTCACAATTCGTGTAAGAGTGATAGGCTTTGCATATAACAAATTACTAATTTTTGTAGCTCATCAAACTAGGAAATTTCAGGGGCACCTGGATGGCTCAGTTGGTTAAATGTCTGACTCTTGATTTCCACTCAGGTCATGATTTCATGGTTTGTTAATTTTGAGCCCTGTGTCAGGCTCCTCACTGACAGCATGGAGCCTGCTTAGGATTCTCTCTTTCCCTCTCTCTGCCCCTACCTTGTTCATGCTCTCTCTCTCAAAATAAATTTTAAAAACTTAAAAAATATTTTTAAAAAGAAGAAAATGCAGGATACAAATGATTCATCACAAAGACCTGGCTTCAAATTACATCTCCACACTTCAATAGTTGTGTGATTTTGAGTGACTGATTTGAGTAAGTAATGAAAACATTGAATGTATCTAAAACACTTACTTCTCCTATACATACATTGTGGGACAAGTACAAACTCCTATATATGACTGAATGCCAGTGATATTTAGTTAGGTAAGCCCAACTAAAGAAACAAGAACAAAGATTTCAAGAAGTAATCTAAAACGCACAGTTTTCAGGAGAACCTAAGAGGCTTATTTGGTTGAGCATCCAACTCTTGAATTTGGCTCAGGTCATGATCTCACAGTCATGAAATGGAGCCCCAAGTTGGGCTCCATGCTGAGCATGAAGCCTACTTAAGATTCACTCTCTCTCTCCCTCTCCCCTACTTGCTGTGTCTCTAAAAGAAAAAAGTACAGTTTTCAAATCTTTCAAATTTTTTCAAATATTTCAGTAGAGATATTAAAAATTTTGAGAGAGGGGCGCCTGGGTGGCTCAGTCGGTTAAGTGTCCTCCTTCGGCTCAGGTCATGATCTCGCGGTTCATGAGTTTGAGCCCTGCATCAGGCTCCGTGCTCACAGCTTGGAGCCTGGAGCTTGCTTTGGATTCTGTGTCTCCTTCTCTCTCTGCTCCTCCCCTGCTTGCATTCTGTCTCTGTCTCTGTCTCTCTCAAAAATAAATAAACATTTAAAAAAAAACTTAAACAAATTTTGAGAGAATTTTTATATAATGTACAATATATAAGTATATATATTATATGATAAGTATATTATAATATATAATAAGAAGTATATTTTAAAAAGGAAAGCAGTAGAATTAAATATCCCAATTATTTAAAATGTAATACATTGGATATAAAAGGCACACCATAAAAGTTTACCCAAAATGATAATCATAGTTAGAGAAAAAACAACTAACAAAGATCCTTAAATATTTAAAGAGATATTATAGTTTTGTAACACTACAGTATTCTCTTTGGACAAGCCAATTCATCTATCTGCTGTAGTTTCAAACCCTGGCAAAAAAAAAAAAAAAAAGAGATACTAATAATTTATAACACAATAAAAAATAAAAGAATGAGAAAATAAATAGTTTTACATTAGATAAGAAATTTTAACATTTAAACACTCCCTACTAAATAATTTGATAAAATTAAATGTGGAACCATCTTCTCTTTGTTGAATGACACTACAGTAGTTTAAAAATTAATTCAGAAAAAGATCGCCATGGTGCATTAAATGGTAAACAGTGTCTAAAAGAAAGAGATGAGCATCAAAGACCAAAAACCCTGATGTCAAATTCTAAGTCTGCCACTTACAAGCTGTATCAGCATAGATAAGTTATCTAGTCTCAATAAGCCTATTCATCTCATAAACAAAATGGACATGATAATAAGGCCTACACAGCTCAGTTGTTATGAGAATTAAATCAGATAATTTATGTAAATTAAAATTCTTAGTCCATGATCTCACACAATAAATATGGTCAATAAATATGACTTCTCATCACTCAAGAACAAAGTTATCTTTCATAAAATGGGTCTATTCCTGAAACCATCTAAGAAAAAATAGTGAGTTTTGTCATTTTCTAAATAAGACATTTAGTCTTGGTATATACAGGGCTATCAGATAGACCCTGACCAAAGAGTTGTAATTCATCCCCCCTCAACATTCTGGTGAATCAGATATCTGAATGTTGTGTGAATGACATAAAGAGAGATATGCTTAGTTTTCCTAAATTTCTACAATAAGCCCACAGACTTCATCAACTTATGTTAGGATAATAGCATTGTCTGAATTGTTGCCCTATT
This sequence comes from Panthera tigris, assembly GCF_018350195.1. Lineage (NCBI taxonomy): Eukaryota > Metazoa > Chordata > Mammalia > Carnivora > Felidae > Panthera > Panthera tigris. The sequence goes on along the minus strand of NC_056677.1, from coordinate 76,942,864 downwards.
ACACTTGATTATTGCTAAAGCTTTAATTTCAATGGTTTATTTTATTTTTTAATGTTTATTTATTTTGAGAGAGAGAGAGAGAGAGAGCAGGAAAGAGGCAGAGAGAGGAAGAGAGAGAGAATCCCAAGCAGGCTCCGCACTGCCAGCACAGAGCCTGATGCAGGGCTCAAACCCACGAACCGAGAGATCACAACCTGAGCTGAAACCAAGAGTCAGATGTTTAAACAACTGAGCCACCCAAGGACCCCAATGGTTTATTTTCTTATTTACTAACTTTCTTCCAAATATTAATGATAATCATACTCACCATATTATAATAACTTGAAGTAGTTTTCCTAATTTTAAACAAATTGTTACTCTCACAGACAAAATTTCTAGCTTTTATAAATGACCAAGCAACAGGAAGAATTTCATTTTTATGTTCCATTCTATTTAAATACTAGCAAGAATGGAGTTGGCATCATACAAAATGAGTACTTTAAATATAACCCCAGAAGCCATTGAAGACAAAATGAACTCACCTGTAATTGCAAAGCTTCGTGATTTTCTAATCCTTCCACAATAGGTGAAAATCGTTCCCTATTATTTCTTTCTGCTGCTGTAGTTATTGCCCCTAAAAGTTTATCAAGACTACACACACACACACACACACACACACAGAAAAAAAATAGAAATGAGAAATCTATCTTATACATACATTATGATATGGGTTATCTTTCAGTCTTCCCTATTTCCTTTCTAGCACTTGATGTTTATAAAGACCACCACAATTTAAGAGTTGTGTTCCTTCCTATCCACATATTTCTACAAGTCAAATATTGATAGTTATAAATAATTTGGGGCCATCAAAATGAAAATTCAATTAAAAAACTTTAGGAAAATGAATTTTCTAGGTTATAATTTTTAAAAGATCCTTAGTTGATAAACAGTGAAATTAAAAATTTCAGGTTTTGATATTTCATGCGTCAACATGATTATTAATAATCATTTAAGTATAATATGGCATATACAATATTAAAATCTTATAATAAAGTGCTGGAAAGAGCAAATGCATTTAAAAGAATTGAAAACACCAACAATCTTTGAAAATGGGAACAAGAAACAAAAACTAAAAGAGAAAAGCTAGGTAACTAGAAAAGCATCTATAATTACCTAGCACAAGAGAATTATTTACCTGAAGAAAATTATTGGAAACTATCGCTATACAGTGTCTGAATCAAATTAACCTCCCTGGAGTATACTATGCTTATCGAACTATAGTTATAATTATAAAACATATACCAGAATAGGTTATATTATAGGAATTAAATACTGAAAACCCAATTTACAAGAAAAAACATTGTTTACTCATATATAAACGGATTTTTCCATGAAACCTAAGGAAACCTTACTTTTGTATATGTTATTTCATTCTTTGCTCTGAGATAAGACTTAATGCTCTATGATAATATTTTTGGTTAGTGTTTGTCTTTGGTTTCTAAGTACACTAAGCAGCATTAAGCAAGATCTCATTTTATTCTAACATGTATGAAAAAGCCAATGTATTACAATATTCTTAAGTCTTTTCATGGCCCTGTTCTGATTCAAACAGAAATTATTACTGTCACACGAAATGTTCAGAAGAAATATTTTAGTTCATGTCCGTAAGAAGATACTTTATCCTTTATCACAATGGTTCCTTACTAACTGGGCTTGTTAATGACATCAAATATGAAATTTTTCTTCTCAGTCAATATTATTTCCATAGGAAGGTATGATCTAATGTACATTCAGCAATGACTTGTTAAAATTAACACATACATGCTCTCTGAATAATTACAATCTATTTTGTTCTTTCTGTTTAACAGGTTTACTTCACTCTATGCATAACTACTTCATCTTTTCATTTATCATAGGCAAATAAAGTAAAATACCACTTTAAATAAAATCATAGTACAAAATAAAAGCATCTGGTCAATTCAGTGGGTTAAGGAAGTCAAATTTTGTGATAGGCACATGTAGAGGATATTTGTGTATGTGTGTGTATGTATTTAGCCATATTTGCTGATTTTTCCCCACTTTTATAATGATTGCTTTACCTTAAGCTAGATAAAATTCTATTTATTCAATATGAATCCAACTTTGAAGAATTTCCCACTAGAATTCTATTTAAAATCTCTTTCAAAAAATTTTAGGGGTGCTTTGGTGGCTCAGTCGGTTGGACGGCCGACTTCAGCTCAGGTCATGATCTCGTGATCTGTGAGTTCAAGCCCTGCATCGAGCTCTGTGCTGACAGCTCGGAGCCTGGAGCCTGTTTCAGATTCTGTGTCTCCTCTCTCTGTCCCTCCCCCGTTCATGCTCTGTCTCTCTCTGTCTCAAAAATAAATAAACGTTAAAAAAAATTTTTTTAAGTTTTTTTAAATCCTGTATATAAAATAGATATGGTAAATTGCCAGTAAATTATTTTCTACAATTTAATACTATTTTCATGCAAGTAATCTAAAGAAAATCACAAAATATGGGCTTCCTCAAGTACTATTTTCCATGCACTTAATATAGTAATACAGCAATACTTACATGTTCTCTTCTCCAACAATGCAAATAGCAGAAAGTATTTTTACTATTTCAGTCATCATGTTGGGTTGTTTGGGATCAATTGCTCTTGCCAATAGCAAAAGACTCCTTTCATCTCCTAGAATCCTTTGCAATCCAAACTGAAGAAAAAGAAAAAATAAAAACAAGAACCTTCATTCATAATGCCTATGTAATGCATGTTTAATTTAAAAAACAACTTACAGGGTGCCTGGATGGCTCCGTCAGTTAAGTCTCTGGCTCTTGGTTTAGCTCAGGTCAAAATAGCATGTATATAAAGCCCTGCGTCAGGCTCTGCCCTAGAACACTGACAGTGTGGTGCCTGTTTATTTATTTATTTATTTATTTAGAGAGAGAGAGAGAGAGAGCGAGCGAGCGCATGAGTGGGCTAGGGGGAGGGACAGAAAGAGGGAAAAAGAGAATCCCATGAATAGACACTTCTCCAAGGAAGACATCCAGACGGCCAACTGACACATAAAAAAATGTTCAACATCGCTCATCATAGGGAAATACAAATCAAAACCACAATGAGATACCACCTTACATCTGTCAGAATAGCTAACATTAACAACTCAGGCAACAACAGATGTTGGCGAGGATGCGGAGAAAGAGGATCTCTTTTTCATTGCTGGTGGGAATGCAAGCTGGTGCAGCCAGTCTGGAAAACATTATGGAGGTTTCTCAAAAAACTAAAAATAGAACTATCCTATGACCCAGCAATTGCACTACTAGGCATTTATCCACGGGATACAGGTGTGCTGTTTCGAAGGGACACATGCACCCCCACGTTTATAGCAGCACTATCAACAATAGCCAAAGTATCGAAAGAGCCCAAACGCCCATCGATGGATGAATGGATAAAGAAGAAGTGGTATATATATATATATATATATATATATATATATATATATATATATACATACACACACAATGGAGTAGTACTCAGCAATCAAAAAGAATGAAATCTTGCCATTTGCAACTATGTGGATGGAACTGGAGGGTATTATGCTAAGTGAAATTAGTCAGTCAGAGAAAGACAAAAATCATATGACTTCACTCATATGAGGACTTTAAGAGACAAAACAGATGAACATAAGGGAAGGGAAACAAAAATAATATAAAAACAGGGAGGGGGACAAAACAGAGGAGACATAATATGGGGAACAAACTGAGGGTTACTGGAGGGGTTGTGGGAGGGGGGATGGGCTAAATGGGTAAGGGGCATTAAGGAATCTACTCTTGAAATCATTGTTGCACTATATGCTAACTAATTTGGATGAAAATTTTAAAAAATAAAAAATAAAATAAAATAAAATAAAAAGCAACTTATATTGGTCTTCTAAAAACCTGTATCTCCACAATAAGGTTCTATTTAATTACATGAATGTTTTTCAAATGTAGTTGCTTGTCTATGTATTTTTTTTAAATTTGAAATGACTGCATCTTTGGAGTTTTTGCCCCTTGATCAGATATGATTTCCCTTAGCTTGCCTAAAAAATCTATAAAGATTTGGGAGAAATACCTGAATAATAAGTATTTCCTCAACAAAGAAAAACATGTAAAGTACTTACTGATATAATTTTCTAAATAACTCTACTTGTGTCATTGGATCTCCCTGGAGATATCTAGAATTCATGGTTACATTCTCTAATTTGTATAGAAAATAAAATTAAACAAAAGGGGTAAAATGTTGGAAAGTTCTTTTTGTATACTATATGCTGGTTAAAGAAACAATAAACCTCTTCCATACCATCTTCTATCTTCCCCCTTTCAGAAAGCTGTGCTACATTACAAAAGCTATGAACCCAAGGAAATGGTGCCTGGGTTTTGGTAAGTGTCACAGTCAACTAGGCAAAGAAGACACCATTTTCACTAATTTTCTAGGCTTGAATATGAGCACACAAGTGTGTATTATAAGTATGAACAGGTAAAGACATGTTTTAAAAGGTTAAAATTGAAATCTTGCCATTTACAACAATGTGGACAGAACTGGAGGGTATTATGCTAAGCAAAATAAATCAGTCAGAGAAAGACAGATATCATATGACTTCACTCAGATGTGGAATTTGAGAAACTCAACAGATAAACATAGGTGAAGGGAAGGAAAGATAAGATAAAAACAGAGGGAGAGGCAAACCATAAAAGACTTTTAAATACAGAGAACAAACTGAGGGTTGCTGGAGGGGGGTGTAGTGGGGGAGTGGGTTAAATGGGTGAGGGGCATTAAGAAGTACACTTTTAAGGATGAGAACTGGGTATATGTAAGAGATGAATCACTGGGTTCTACTCCCAAAGCAAAGACTACACTGTATGTTAAATAACTTGAAAATAAATTAATAAAAAAATAAATAAATAAAAATAAAGTAATACTAAAAAAAAGTAGATAGACAATGTGAAGTTGCTGGAAGGAAAAAAGAGAACTCATAATTAAAACCTATATGCACACATTTGGCTAAACAGTTAAAAATTGTTAGAATAAATGGGAGCAGGTATATAGATAACCCCAATGGGTTCACTGTTTTACCTTGAATTTTTTACATTAACTTTGGATTTAGTCTTTTGTTTTTTTTAAGCTATGCTGGGATTGGTAACACAGAACACTAAAAATAATAAAGTTATATTGTACAACAAAAAAGAAAAAAGGCTAAAATTGTTTTTCACTATAGTTAGAAGGTATTTTTTTTGATCTTTGTCCCACAAAGTATTTCTCAGATTTCTTATGAAATGTTTGCTTCTCTTTAGTTTAACAGTGGAATCCTACATTTCATTAGATCAAAATTGTTATTTCAAACTAACTTTTAGTTAAGTACCAAACATATGAATATTTTCGTAATTCCTAATTTAACTTCCAAAAGAATTTGGGGGAGAAAGGGGAATATAGCTAAAGCTCTTAAATGTAACTTTACCAGGGGTCATAATAAATAAGAACATACACAGAGACAAGACAGAAAGAAAAAAAAAAAAAAGAAATGGAAGAGACAAGATGAAAAAGAAGCAAAAAAAAAAAAAAAACAAAAACCAGAATGGACAAATATGTATAAAGGTGGCCAGTAGGTACTAAATAGCAAGAAAAATAAATGAAAAACATAGTGTAAAACTAAGAGAACAGTGTTTACTATGCAATTACCAAACTTAAAATAATAGCTTTAAAAATCAAATAGACTGAGGGAAGGAGTTAAGTTGGTGAAATAGGAGGACCTTATGCTTGCCTTATACCTTGAACACAGCTAGATATTATCAAATCATTCTGGGGGCACCTGGGTGGCTCAGTCAGTTAAGCCTCCAACTTCAGCTCAGGTCATGATCTCATGGTTTGTGAGTTTGAGCCCTGGGTTGGACTCTGTGCTGACAGCTCCAAGCCTGGAGCCTGCTTCTGATTCTGTATCTCCCTCTCTCTCTTCTCCTCCCCTAGGCACACTCTATCTCTCTCAAAAATAAATAAACTTAAAAAAAAAAACCATTCTGAACACCCAGGAATTCAATCTGAAGACTGAGAGAACAAACTGCACAACTACAGGGAGAAAAGAGGCCACAACATGGAAGGTAAGAAATGCAGTGATATGATCTGGGGGAAAAAAGAATCATGGGACTACAGAGGAAAGGGAGTCCTAATCCTGGGGTGGGAGGGGGGAGGAAGAGGGAGAGGAAGGGAGAGAGAGAAAGAGAGAGATAAAGCAGCACAGCAGCACGCAGGGCACTGCACAAGAAAAACACTTCCCCAAAGCCACTGGGGAAGTGACTGGGAAAATAATAGAGGTTGATTACCATAAGTTTTACAACAAGTGTACATTAAATCTGAAGCTTTAGAAGTCTGTGCCATTGCCAGGGTCAAGCCTGGCAGGCTTAGCGGTGCTCCTGTGGAGAAGGAAGGCAGAGGCCCAAGAGCAGACACTGTGCTCTGAGAATCCCCTGAATCACGTAGAAGGGACAGTTCCCCTTCTTGGAGGGCATTTGGGAGAGGCAGCACTGCCTGTCAGGAGACAATGGAGCCAGCAGACACCATTGAGCTGCCCCATTTATTAGCATATGGGCAGAAAAACATGCTGAGGAGAGGTAACCTGGATGTCAGTTTTTTTTGCTGTGCTTTACCATGAACTCCAAGCTACTGCACATTCGTGCGGCTGCTTTTCTCAGAAAAACTGCAACCAGCCACAGTGCAGCAAGACCCTCCCCCAGAGATAGCATGGGTCCTTGTCGCACTGGGTCACTAAAATTTGTAGGAGCCGTGAATCCCAGCCACACATCTGAGATAAAAGGAGCGCTGCACCACCACTGGGTCAGCAGACAGTGCAGATACAGGGTGAAGTCAGGGACATGACAGAAGCCTTGGACACAAGAGGGGAGACTGTCTGCTCTTTTGTGAGGGTCAGAACAGTAAGTGATGTAAATGCCCCTCTCAGTGGAAGACAGTGGGCCCACACAATTCTTCACCCCTCCAATAGCACCAACGAACTTCAGAGAGCAGCACAGCACACACAGTGGAGGCTTGAGACACTGAAACCAATCTGTGTCCCCCTGCACTCTGCAGGTGCATTTTTTAATAGGGCAAGTGTGACTGACAGCCAGAGCAGCAGCAGACCTCTCTTTCAAAAGATCAGCACAACCCACCACCCCCGCCACACACACACACACACACACACACACACACACACACACACACACACACACAGCAGGTGTACTGATCCTAGGGTGCTGCAAAGCTTCAGCTCCAGTAAAAATAGGACTAGGAACAGGCTTTCCTAACGCACAAAGGACAGAGACAAGAATAAACGCAAAGACAGAGTAATTCATCCCAAAAGAAAGAAAAAGAGGTCACAGCCAAGGAACTAATCAAAATTGATAAAGTAATGGGAATGAACTAGAATTTAAAACAACAATCATAAGGATACTAGCTGGGCTTGAGAAAAGCATAGAAGAAATCAGAGACCTTTACCAAAGAGATACAAGACCTAAAAACTAGTAAGGTTGAAATAAAAAATGCTATAACTGAAATGCAAAACTGACTGACGTACTGAACAGATGATGGAAGAAGTAAAGGAACAAATAAGTGATTAGAAGATGAAATTATGGAAAATAATGAAGCTGAAAAGGGGGAAAGAAAAATATTGGACCACGAATGTAGACATATGGAACTCAGCAACACTATTAAGTGTAATAACATTGGTATCATAGGAGTCACAGAAGAAGAAGAGAGGGGAAAAGAGGCAGAAGGTTGACTTGAGCAAATTATAGCTGAAAACCTCCCTAATCTCGGTGAGAAAAGACATGCAAATCACAGAGGCACAGAGAATTCCCATCAAAATCAACAAAAGCCAGTCAACACCAAGATATACCATAGTAAAAATTTCAAAATAAAGAGATAAGAAAAGAATGCTGAAAGAGACAAGGGAAAATAAAGCCCTAAACCACAAGGGAAGATAAATCAGGTTCCTGACAGTTCTCTCCACAGAAACCTATCAGGCCAGAAGGGAGTGGCATGATATATTCAACATGCTAAAGTGGAAAAATATCCAGGCAGGAATACTTTGTACAACAAGGCTGTCATTCAGAATAGGAGGGCTAAAGAGTGTCCCAAAGAAACAAAAACTAAAGGAGTATCTGGTCACTAAACCAACCTTGTAAGAAATATTAAAGGAGAATCTTTGAGTGGGAAAGAAAGACCAAAAGCAATAAAGACTATCCAAAGACAGGAACAGAGAAAATCTCCAGAAACACTGGCTTTACAAGTAATACAATGGCACTATATTCATATCTATCAATAAACACTCTCAAAGTAAATTGTTTAATTACTGCAAGCAAAAGACATAGGGCATCAGAATTGATAAAAAGAAAAAAAAAACAAGATTAATCTATCTGGTGACTACAAGAGACACATTTTAGACCTAAAGACAGCTGCAGATTAAAAGTGAGGGGATGGAGAACCATTTGTCATGCTAATGGACATCAAAAGAAAGCCAAAGTATCCATAGTTATACAAGACAAACTAGATTTTAAACCAAAGACTGTAAGAAGAGATAAAGAAGGGCAATATATCATGATAAAACAGCCTATCCAATAAAAAGATCTAACAATTGTAAATATTTATGCCCCCAACATAACACCTACATGTATAAAACAATTAATAACAAACACAAAGAAACTCATTGATAATAATACATTAATAGTAGGGTATTTAACACTCAAACAATGGACAGATCCACTAAGCAGAAAATCAACACGGAATCAATAGCTTTGAATGACTAACTGGACCAGATGGACTTAACAGACATTCGGAACATTTCATCATAGAGCAGCAGAATACACATTTTTATCGAGTGCACATGGAACATTCTGCAGAATAGTTCACACACTGGGTCATAAATCAGGCCTCAACAAGTACAAAAAGATTAACATCATACCATGCATATTTTGTGATCATAATACTATAAAACTTAAAGTCAACCAGAAGAAAAATTTGGAAAGACCACAAATACATGGAAGTTAAAGAACATCCTACTAACAAATGAATGGGTTCACCAGGAAATTAAAGAAGTTATATATATATATATATATATATATATATATATATATATATGTGTGTGTGTGTGTGTGTGTATAAAGAGAGAGAGAGAGAGAGAGAGAGAGAAAGAGAGAGAGAGAGAAAACGAGTGAAAAAAAAACACTATGGTCCAAAACTTTTGGAATGCAGCAAAGCACTCATAAGAGGGAAGTATAGCAATACAGGCCTACATCAAGAAGCCAGAAAGGTCTCAAATATACAACCTAACATTAAATCTAAAAGAGCTAGAAAAGGAAAATAAAATAAAGCCTAAAGCCAGCAAAATAAAGGAAATAACATATTAGAGCAGAAATAAGTGATATAGAAACAACAACAACAAAAAATCAGTGGAACAGATCAATGAAACCAGGAGCTGGTTCTTTGAAAAAATTAATAAAATTGATAAACCCCTAGCCTAACTTATCAAAAAAAAAAAGACAAAGGACCCAAATAAAATCATAAATGAAAGAGGAGATATAACAACAAACACCACAGAAATACAAACAATTATAAGAGAATATTATAAAAATTATATGCCAACAAATTGGGCAATCTGGAAGAAATGGATGAATTCCTAGATACATTTAATCACAAAATCTGAAACAGAAAGAAATAGAAAATTTGAACGGACCAGTAACCAGTAAAGAAATTGAATCAGTAATCAAAAATCTCCCAACAAACAAACGTTCAGGGCCAGGTAGCTTCAAAGTGGAATTCTACCAGATATTGAAAGAAGAGTTAATGCCTATTCTTAAATTGTCACAAAAAATAGAAATGGAAGGAAAATTTCAAAGGTCATTCTATGAGGCCAGCATTACCTTGATTCCAAAAGCAGAAAAACACCACTAAAAAGGAAAATTACAGGTCAAATATCCCTGAGGAACTTAGATAAAAAATTCTCAACAAGATACCAGCAATTCAAATCCAACAGTATATTAAGGAATTATTCACCATGATCAAGTGGGATTTATTCCTGGGCTGCAGGGGTAGTTCCATATTTGTAAATCAATGAACATGATAAAACACATTAATAAAAGAAAGGATACAAACTATATGATCCTCTCAATAGATGTAAATAAAGCATTTGACAAAGTACAGCATCCATTCTTCATAAAAAACCTCAACAAAGTCAGAATAGAGTGAATATACCTCACATCACAAAGGCCATATACAAAAGACCCGTGTCTAATATCTACTGAGAGCTTTTTCTCTAAGGTCCAGAACAAGACAGGGATGTCCACTCTCATCATTGTTATTTGACATAGTACTGTAAGTCCTAGCCTCAGCAATCAGAAAACAAAAGGAAGTAAATGAATCCAGTTCAGCAAGGAAGATGTCAAAATTTCACTATCTGCAGACCACATGATACTCTATGTAGAAAACCTGAAAGACTCTATCAAAAAATTTCTAGAACTGATAAACAAATTCAGGATAGTCGAAGGATATAAAATCAACATAGAGAAATCTGTTGCATTTCTATACACCAATAATGAAGAGGCAGAAAGAGAAATCAAGGAACCAGTCTCATTTACAACTGCACCAAAAACCGTAAGATACGTAGGAATAAACCTAACCAAAGAAGTAAAAAGAAAAAATTGTACTCTGAAAACTATAAAACACCTACGTTATGAAAGAACTTGAAGATGACAAAAGAAATAGAAAGCTATATATGAAGCTATTATAAAGTTATTGTCATCAAGAGAGTATGATACTGACACAAAAACAGACACATAGATCAGTGGAACAGAATAGAAAAGCCAGAAATGGACCTACAACTATATGGTCAACTAATCTTTGACAAAGAAGGAAAGAATAACCAATGGAATAAAGTCTCTTCAACAAATGGTTTTGGGAAAACTGGACAGCAACATGCAGAATAATGAAACTACACTACTTTCTTATACTAAATACAAAAATAAATTCAAAATGGATTAAATACCTAAATGTGAGACAGGAAACCACCAAAATCCTAGAGGAGAACACAGGCAGCAACCTTTTTGACCTCACTCAGAGCAAATTCTTACTAGATATGTCTCTGGATGCAAAGGAAACAAAAGCAAAAATAAACTGTTGGGGCTTCATCAAGATAAAAAGCTTCTATACAGTAAAGGAAACCATCAAAACAAGTAAATAAAAGGCAGCCTAGAGAATGGGAGAAGATATTTGCAAATGACATATCTGACAAAACGTTAGTATCCAAAATCTATAAAATACTTATCAAACTCAACACCCAAAAAACAAGTAATCCTGTGAAGAAATGGGCAGAAGATATGAATAGACACTTGTCCAAAGAAGACATGAATAGATACTTGTCCAAAGAAGACACCAAGATGGTTAACAGACAGAAGAAAAGATGTTCCACATCTCTCATCATCAGGGAGATACAAATCAAAACCATGATGAGATACCACCTCACACCTCCTAGAATGTCTAAGATTAACAACACAAGAAACAACAGGTGTTGATGAGAATGCAGAGAAAGGGGAACCCTCTTGCACTGCTGGTGGGAATGCAAACTTGGTGCAACAACTCTGGAAAACAGTATGGAGTTTCCTCAAAAATTTTAAACTTAGAATTACCCTAAAATCCAGCAATTGCAATATGAGGTATTTACCCAAAGGATACAAAAACGTTGATTTGAAGGGGGGCATGCACCCCCAATGTCTATAGCAGCACTATCAACAATAGTCAAATTATGGAAAGAGCCTAAATGTCCATCGACTGATGAATGGATAAAGAAGAGGTGTTATATATATACAATGGAAGATTACTCAGCCATCAAAAAGAATGAAATATTACCATTTGCAATGACATGGATAGAGCTAGAGTGCATTATGCTAAGCAAAATCAGTCAGAGAAAGATAAATACCATATGATTTCACTCATATGGAATTTAAGAAACAAACCAGATGAACATATGGGAGGGGGGAAAAGAGAGAGCAAAACAAACCATGAGAAACTCTTAAAGATAGAGAATAAACTGAGGGTTGATGGAGGGAGGTGGGTGGCAATGAGCTAGGTGAGTCATGGGTAATGTTGAGGACCCTTGCTATGATGAGCACTAGGTGCTGAGCACTAGGTGTAAGTGATGAATCACTGAATTCTACTCCTGAAACTAATATTGCACTGTATGTTAACCTACTAGAATTTAAATAAAAATGTGAGGAAAAAAGAAATCATCACTCTAAACTTAAGAGCAATATGACAGCAATGGAAGCTAAGAGGCAATGGGTTACCTTTTATCCTATTATGGTCCTATCATTACATGTTTTGTATAAGGGAAAAGAGTTGTTGAAGAAAGCTATCTAAACTTCTTGGGTCCAACAAATGTGAAATTTAAGTCATTTCAGATGCAAGTGTCATGCTTTGACTATGACAATTTATTCCACATGGAGTGGATATAACATATACATATATTTTTATTTTGAATGTGTACTTTACACCTATTGTTTCACATGCCTATAATTTAAAAGATCCACCATTTATTCATTTCCTAAGCATTTATATGCAAGTTATTAAAATGTCCTAACTAAAACTTGACCTTAGTTTAGAATAATCTAAGTCAAACCATCATGTTTTTTAAAACTACCAAACTCCTTAAGTAATAAGTAATTATGTTTTGACATAACAACTAATGCCTTGTGGGAAAAGACTCTACAGGAAATCTCACTACTATGAATTTCTCTAGTTGCTACCCTGATTACAGTTATTTAGTATCCTGGGAAGCCGTGAGAGTTGACAATGCGAGTCAATAAGAATTTAAAACTAAGGGTTCTACAACTAATTTTACAGATGAGGGGATTGACAGCCAGAGAATTCAAATGATTTTTTAAATGCCACTCAACTTATTGGTAAATCATGTACTATATCTCCCAATTTCTAGTACTGTTTTTGTTCTATTATTTCTTTGTTTCTCTCAATTGAATAAAGAGATTCATCTTGATTTGTAGAGATGCAAGGTTCATTAGTGCTGTCTTGTTAAGAGACTAGAATCTGCACAAATGTGTTGCAAAACAGTAAGGGTACAAAAGTTGAGAAATTCTGTATTAATGCTGATAGAAATCTTTCTGAAAGAGACTTCCAGGAACAGCACAATTAGTATAGTCTATACAGCAGTCTTATGTCAACTAGCAAGTATCTTCTACACATGTCAGATGTTCTTTCCTGTTAACATGTGTGCATAATATATACATATATAATCATATATAATCCCATATGTTTAAGAAAGACTACAGATTAAAGAATCTTATAGCATTAGTTATTAATAGCTATACATTTATATTATAGTAATAGCTACACATTTGTGCAGTTTTTGGTTACTGTTATAATTATTTCTATTAAATATCTTGAGATTATCAAAAACACCATCTAAAGAGAATTATACAATTAATTAATTAGTGGTATTTTACTTATAGGAATATAGAGCAAATCTAATACAGTAACAAAAAAGTTTATAGAAAAAATAACTATAACTTCATAACCTGTACAAAGATTACTGTTACAAAAAAAAAAACCCTTGTCTAGAATTTGTAAAGTCCCTCATATTGCAACTGCTATATATATACAAAAAAACCTTCCTATCTTCCTAAAATGTCTTCTATGTATATTAACTCATTGACATTAATTGAACAAAGAAGAGAAATCTTCACCATTGCAAACAAGTTCTTTTTTGCTGGTTCTTAGCACACAAGTCAAACCATACTTTTGGATTTTCCTTTTCAATGGAATAAAAATTCTGTAAAAACTGGTATTCAACACACAGCATTTAACCATAAAAGAAAAAAATATTATATAATTTGGGAACAGATTTATGTTTCCATAATTGTAAAAAACTACCAGTAAATATTTTGTGAGGCAAAGTATATTTTTAAATATATTTCAATGAAGCTTATTATGATTTGCACCATAAAGACCCTTTGACAACTGAATAAGCACCTACTATTTTGTCAGTTTCATACTTCCATATACTGTTGGGCAAGTTCTCACCTTTTGTCACAGGCAGAAATAAATACTACTTACCTTATTATTCATGAATGCTTTGAGGCACTGAATAAGTTTATACTGATTCTTCTTGTCTATGTTTTCTTGCCTGAATAAAGGGTAAGTAAACAGGTTACACTGTGCTCAAAAATTTCTGCTTTGGTGATTTTTTTTCATGTTTATTCTTACTGTTTCTTGTCCAGAAGCTTTTCCAGCACATCCAATAAGAGTCCAAGACCTTCATGGCTAAAGTTGTTAACCCAGCTATAAAATGATCAAAAAAATGTGTATAAATAATTTATATATTTAAAACATTAAATATCCAAAACGAAATTTTGATTTTTAAATCTGATAATCCTGTCTTTATAACACTTGTCATTTTTTTTCCTACTTCCATTGCTATAAGTATTGACTCTATGAAGATGATTCAGAGACCTTTACCTCAATGCCAGACTTCTCTTCACATTTTAGATTGCCTATTCCACAGCAATGCCTTGGTTGTTTCACCAGCATCAGATACTGTAGTCGGCATATATAAGCCAAATTGATCTTCCCCTGTATCTCTGTTACCCTAAATCAACTCTTCTTCCACTCTTCCATACTCTGTTAATAACACTGCTATTCTTTGAATCCTTCAAACTTGAAATACTGGCATAATTTTTTGATCTCCATCTCTTTCACCTTTGTATTTATTCTTTTCATTCATTCTACAAATATTTATTGAGTACCTACTAAGCACCAGGCATGTTCTGGGCGATAGAGATATAACAGGCAACAAAACTAAGCCTTTACCCTCATGTAGCTTACTATCAAAAAAGAAGGAGACATGATAAACAGATAAACAAGTATATAATAAAATGTCAGTAGTTTGGAGCTATGAAGAAAAATAAACTTTGGTAAAAGGAATAATGAATGCCAGGATGTGATTTATTTTTAAATATTTTTTAATGTTTTTATTTATTTTTGAGAGACACAGAATGCAAATGTTTCATATGCACTGCCATCAAGCTATAAAGCATTTATTTATTTATTTATATTTAATTTTTTTTTTCAGCTGTACCAATATTTTTATTTCCTTTCATGCAATGCCACATTGAAAGGCATTAGATGGGCCTGTTTATAGAGCCTGGGAAACAAATCTGTGTGCCTTAAGTTCAGAAAAACAAAAGCATCTCACACTTAAAGCAAAGAGAACACAGAGAACGGGATGGTGTGCCTCCTTCTCAGAACAAGTCCTTGCTCTTGGCACCTGATAGATGCTTGATGACAAAGCCCATCTAAATCCAAAACATTTATCAGAGAAATGTCACATGTCCTGACATTTATGCAAATTAAATAATCTTCCCATGGTTCCAAGGTTTTTTTTTGTTTGTTTTGTTTTGTTTTGTTTTCATATTTTATTTTTTTTTATTTTTTAATATATGAAATTTACTGTCAAATTGGTTTCCATACAACACCCAGTGCTCATCCCAAAAGGTGCCCTCCTCAATACCCATCACCCACCCTGCCCTCCCTCCCACCCCCCATCAACCCTCAGTTTGTTCTCAGTTTTTAACAGTCTCTAATGCTTTGGCTCTCTCCCACTCTAACCTCTTTTTTTTTTTTTTTCCTTCCCCTCCCCCATGGGTTTCTGTTATGTTTCTCAGGATCCACATAAGAGTGAAACCATATGGTATCTGTCTTTCTCTGTATGGCTTATTTCACTTAGCATCACACTCTCCAGTTCCATCCATGTTGCTACAAAAGGCCATATTTCATTTTTTCTCATTGCCACGTAGTATTCCATTGTGTATATAAACCACAATTTCTTTATCCATTCATCAGTTGATGGACATTTAGGCTCTTTCCATAATTTGGCTATTGTTGAGAGTGCCGCTATAAACATTGGGGTACAGGTGCCCCTATGCATCAGTACTCCTGTATCCCTTGGATAAATTCCTAGCAGTGCTATTGCTGGGTCATAGGGTAGGTCTATTTTTAATTTTCTGAGGAACCTCCACACTGTTTTCCAGAGCGGCTGCACCAATTTGCATTCCCACCAACAGTGCAAGAGGGTTCCTGTTTCTCCACATCCTCTCCAGCATCTATAGTCTCCTGATTTCTTCATTTTGGCCACTCTGACTGGCGTGAGGTGGTATCTGAGTGTGGTTTTGATTTGTATTTCCCTGATAAGGAGCGACGTTGAACATCTTTTCATGTGCCTGTTGGCCATCCGGATGTCTTCTTTAGAGAAGTGTCTATTCATGTTTTCTGCCCATTTCTTCACTGGGTTATTTGTTTTTCGGGTGTGGAGTTTGATGAGCTCTTTATAGATTTTGGATATTAGCCCTTTGTCCGATGTGTCATTTGCAAATATCTTTTCCCATTCCGTTGGTTGCCTTTTAGTTTTGTTGGTTGTTTCCTTTGCTGTGCAGAAGCTTTTTATCTTCATAAGGTCCCAGTAATTCACTTTTGCTTTTAATTCCCTTGCCTTTGGGGATGTGCCGAGTAAGAGATTGCTACGGCTGAGGTCAGAGAGGTCTTTTCCTGCTTTCTCCTCTAAGGTTTTGATGGATTCCTGTCTCACATTCAGGTCCTTTATCCATTTTGAGTTTATTTTTGTGAATGGTGTGAGAAAGTGGTCTAGTTTCAGCCTTCTGCATGTTGCTGTCCAGTTCTCCCAGCACCATTTGTGAAAGAGACTGTCTTTTTTCCATTGGATGTTCTTTCCTGCTTTGTCAAAGATGAGTTGGCCATACGTTTGTGGGTCTAGTTCTGGGGTTTCTATTCTATTCCATTGGTCTATGTGTCTGTTTTTATGCCAATACCATGCTGTCTTGATGATGACAGCTTTGTAGTAGAGGCTAAAGTCTGGGATTGTGATGCCTCCTGCTTTGGTCTTCTTCTTCAAAATTACTTTGGCTATTCGGGGCCTTTTGTGGTTCCATATGAATTTTAGGATTGCTTGTTCTAGTTTCGAGAAGAATGCTGGTGCAATTTTGATTGGGATTGCATTGAATGTGTAGATAGCTTTGGGTAGTATTGACATTTTGACAATATTTATTCTTCCAATCCATGAGCAGGGAATGTCTTTCCATTTCTTTATATCTTCTTCAATTACCTGCATAAGCTTTCTATAGTTTTCAGCCTACAGATCTTTTACACCTTTGGTTAGATTTATTCCTAGGTATTTTATGCTTCTTGGTGCAATTGTGAATGGGATCAGTTTCTTCATTTGTCTTTCTGTTGCTTCATTGTTAGTGTATAAGAATGCAACTGATTTCTGCACGTTGATTTTGTATCCTGCAACTTTGCTGAATTCATGTATCAGTTCTAGCAGACTTTTGGTGGAGTCTATCGGATTTTCCATGTATAATATCATGTCATCTGCAAAAAGCGAAAGCTTGACTTCATCTTTGCCAATTTTGATGCCTTTGATTTCCTTTTGTTGTCTGATTGTTGATGCTAGAACTTCCAGCACTATATTAAACAACAGCGGTGACAGTGGGCATCCCTGTCGTGTTCCTGATCTCAGGGAAAAAGCTCTCAGTTTTTCCCCGTTGAGGATGATGTTAGCTGTGGGCTTTTCATAAATGGCCTTTATGATCTTTAAGTATGTTCCTTCTATCCCGACTTTCTCAAGGGTTTTTATTAAGAAAGGGTGCTGGATTTTGTCAAAGGCCTTTTCTGCATCGATTGACAGGATCATATGGTTCTTCTCTTTTTTTTTGTTAATGTGATGTATCACGTTGATCGATTTGTGAATGTTGAACCAGCCCTGCATCCCAGGAATGAATCCCACTTGATTATGGTGAATAATTCTTTTTATATGCTGTTGAATTCGATTTGCTAGTATCTTATTGAGAATTTTTGCATCCATATTCATCAGGGATATTGGCCTGTAGTTCTCTTTTTTTACTGGGTCTCTGTCTGGTTTAGGAATCAAAGTAATACTGGCTTCATAGAATGAGTCTGGAAGTTTTCCTTCCCTTTCTATTTCTTGGAATAGCTTGAGAAGGATAGGTATTATCTCTGCTTTAAATGTCTGGTAGAACTCCCCTGGGAAGCCATCTGGTCCTGGACTCTTATTTGTTGGGAGATTTTTGATAACCGATTCAATTTCTTCGCTGGTTATGGGTCTGTTCAAGCTTTCTAGTTCCTCCTGATTGAGTTTTGGAAGAGTGTGGGTGTTTAGAAATTTGTCCATTTCTTCCAGGTTGTCCAATTTGCTGGCATATAATTTTTCATAGTATTCCCTGATAATTGTTTGTATCTCTGAGGGATTGGTTGTAATCATTCCATTTTCATTCATGATTTTATCTATTTGGGTCATCTCCCTTTTCTTTTTGAGAAGCCTGGCTAGAGGTTTGTCAATTTTGTTTATTTTTTCAAAAAACCAACTCTTGGTTTCGTTGATCTGCTCTACAGTTTTTTTAGATTCTATATTGTTTATTTCTGCTCTGATCTTTATGATTTCTCTTCTTCTGCTGGGTTTAGGCTGCCTTTGCTGTTCTGCTTCTATTTCCTTTAGGTGTGCTGTTAGATTTTGTATTTGGGATTTTTCTTGTTTCTTGAGATAGGCCTGGATTGCGATGTATTTTCCTCTCAGGACTGCCTTCGCTGCATCCCAAAGCGTTTGGATTGTTGTATTTTCATTTTCGTTTGTTTCCATATATTTTTTAATTTCTTCTCTAATTGCCTGGTTGACCCACTCATTCGTTAGTAGGGTGTTCTTTAACCTCCATGCTTTTGGAGGTTTTCCAGACTTTTTCCTGTGGTTGATTTCAAGCTTCATAGCATTGTGGTCTGAAAGTATGCATGGTATAATTTCAATTCTTGTAAACTTATGAAGGGCTGTTTTGTGACCCAGTATATGATCTATCTTGGAGAATGTTCCATGTGCACTCGAGAAGAAAGTATATTCTGTTGCTTTGGGATGCAGAGTTCTAAATATATCTGTCAAGTCCATCTGATCCAATGTATCATTCAGGGCCCTTGTTTCTTTATTGACTGTGTGTCTAGATGATCTATCCATTTCTGTAAGTGGGGTGTTAAAGTCCCCTGCAATGACCACATTCTTATCAATAAGGTTGCTTATGTTTATGAGTAATTGTTTTATATATCTGGGGGCTCGGGTATTTGGCGCATAGACATTTATAATAGTTAGCTCTTCCTGGTGGATAGACCCTGTGATTATTATATAATGCCCTTTTTCATCTCTTGTTACGGCCTTTAATTTAAAGTCTAGTTTGTCTGATGTAAGTATGGCTACTCCAGCTTTCTTTTGGCTTCCAGGAGCATGATAAATAGTTCTCCATCCCCTCACTCTCAATCTAAAGGTGTCCTCAGATCTAAGATGAGTCTCTTGTAGACAGCAAATAGATGGGTCTTGTTTTTTTATCCATTCTGATACCCTGATACCCTATGTCTTTTAGTTGGCGCATTTAATCCATTTACATTCAGTGTTATTATAGAAAGATATGGGTTTAGAGTCATTGTGATGTCTGTATGTTTTATGCTTGTAGTGATGTCTCTGGTACTTTGTCTCACAGGATCCCCCTTAGGATCTCTTGTAGGGCTGGTTTCGTGGTGACAAATTCCTTCAGTTTTTGTTTGTTTGGGAAGACCTTTATCCCTCCTTCTATTCTAAATGACAGACTTGCTGGATAAAGGATTCTCGGCTGCATATTTTTTCTGTTTAGCACACTGAAGATATCGTGCCAAGCCTTTCTGGCCTGCCAAGTTTCAAAGGAGAGATCAGTCCCGAGTCTTATAGGTCTCCCTTTATATGTGAGGGCACGTTTATCCCTTGCTGCTTTCAGAATTTTCTCTTTATCCTTGTATTTTGCCAGTTTCACTATGATATGTCGTGCAGAAGATCGATTCAAGTTACGTCTGAAGGGAGTTCTCTGTGCCTCTTGGATTTCAATGCCTTTTTCCTTCCCCAGTTCAGGGAAGTTCTCAGCTATAATTTCTTCAAGTACCCCTTCAGCACCTTTCCCTCTCTCTTCCTCCTCTGGGATACCAATTATGCGTATATTATTTTTTTTTAGTGTATCACTTAGTTCTCTAATTTTCCCCTCATACTCCTGGATTTTTTTATCTCTCTTTCTTTCAGCTTCCTCTTTCTCCATAACTTTATCTTCTAGTTCACCTATTCTCTCCTCTGCCTCTTCAAGCCGAGCCATCGTGGTTTCCATTTTGTTTTGCATTTCGTTTAAAGCGTTTTTCAACTCCTCGTGACTGTTCCTTAGTCCCTCGATCTTTGTGGCAAGAGATTCTCTGCTGTCCTGTATACTGTTTTCAAGCCCAGCGATTAATTTTATGACTATTATTCTAAATTCACTTTCTGTTATATTATTTAAATCCTTTTTGATCAGTTCATTAGCTGTTGTTATTTCCTGGAGATTCTTCTGAGGGGAATTCTTCCGTTTGGTCATTTTGGAGAGTCCCTGGCGTGGTGAGGACCTGCAGTGCACTTCCCCTGTGCCTCTTCCGTGGGCCTCTAGTCTGCGCTTGACTCCGGAGACTCCCTTCTGCTAATCCTCTGGCGGTTTTCTGGGTTCTTTAGGCAGGTGTAGGTGGAATCTAAGTGATCGGCAGGACGCGCTGTGAGCCCCGCGTCCTCCTACGCTGCCATCTTCCGGAACTCCTTTTCCAGGGCCTCTCTGTCAAGTAGTTCCCGCACAGCTAGAAGCTTGATGTCTTTGCTGAGAGTCTTGGTTCCCTGTAAAACTTCAACCTCTGGTTTCTAGAGTCAGCTTCAGATGTGCGGGGATCTGGCTGGTCTCTGGATATCTGTCCCTCTGAATTATGAAGGGGAGAAAACCCCCTCTATCTAACAATTAATGTTTGCTGCTGGGTGTCCGTTCTACGAACTGCAGCTAAAAAGTTAAGCCCCTTAAAAGTAACCTATTTATATTTAATTTTTAATATTTATTTCTCTTGGAGAGAGAGAGACTGAGTATGAGCGGGGGAGGGGCAGAGAGAGAGGGAGACACAGAATCCGAAGCAGGCTCCAGGCTCTGAGCTGTCAGCACAGAGCCTGCGTGGGACTTGAACCCACAAACCGTGAGATCATGACCTGAGCCAAAGTCGGATGCTTAACTGACTGAGCCACCCAGGCACCCAGGATGTGATTTTTTTAATGTGTTGTCAGGGAAAGATTGTTTGATTAGGTGGCATTTGAGCAGAGTCTTCAAAGAAGTGAGGACTTTTACAGTAGAAGGATGAAGGACAAATCAAGTCCTGAGGAGGTAGCTAGTATGCTTTGAGTATTCCAGGAATTGTGAGGATACCCGTGTGGCTGCAGCTGAATAAGAAGTCTTGGAAGAATGGCAGCAAATGAAGTCCCATGTGTGATAAAAGGCTGGAAGACTGATCATGTACAGCTTGGTTTGACTTTCTGTCATCCAGTCATGAATATGCTACTTGTAGAATGACTCCCACATATTTCCCCTCCCCTCCTTTTCATTGTGTCTGATAACATTCTAGTTTAGCCCTAGTTACCTTTTCTTTAATGTGACAGGAGTCTCCCAACTAGGGTCTCTGCAGCATCATTCTTTTATTCAGTTTACAAAATGCAAGATTAGATTGCACTTAACCAGCAGTCATATGTCCAAAAATTTCCTCTGTACTACCCAACACATTTCAAGTCCCTTGACCCAATAGTCTGATCTAGCCTCAAATATTCAGAACCAATCACATCCACAATGTATATGGAAGTTCATTTTAAACAAATTGTTTTAATTTACATAGTGAAAATGAGAAAAAAATCAATATGGCATTGTAATGATAATTGGCAGCAAGCTACTGTTCATTTGAGGCATGCAATCAATCAGTACAATGAGCCATTTTCTCTAAAGACTCTCCCTAATCAGTGGGGTGGTGGTGGAAAAATAAAATGACATCAGCTCTAAGAATAATATATCAGCAGATATTACAGCACAATATACCCTTACAGAAAACTTAAAGTAATAGAAATTCTGAACAAATTTATATACCCAGCCCTTGGTATCTCCTTTGGCATTTAGGAAGATAAAATAATCTATGATTTCCTTAAATTTAATACTTATAAATTGCTTTTCAAGATTCTAAATTTTACTCATATTCTTTTCATACCCAGTAGTTCTAAAATTATTGGTTACTTTTTTCTTGGATTAGTAAAGTGTTTGGTATAAGAACATTACTTATATCTGGTCACTTAACATCAGTCACCCACACATCCCAGACTTCTTCAAATTGTGCGGCTTATGGTACTTTGGTTTCACTCAGTGGAAATTACTATTGGTCTGAAAAAAATAGGATACTCATGAAACCTAAGTGTGAGGATGCAGGGCCTATTTATTAAAAACTAGGCAGTGAAAAGTCTTAACAGAATATTTTAGGCCAATGGGCAGTGGAGGCCTAGTTAGAATATTCAAGACTTTTAAAGTAGACAGAATAGGAGTCCAAAAGGAGCCTGATACTAGAGGGATAAAATAATTATGTAGCATGATGACACTCGACAGGTTAAAAGGAAGGAAATGCAGCTAAACATATCTTTTTTTTTTTTTCTTTTTCTCTTGCCAGCATCATTGCTCTTTCAAGCACTAAACACTTTGTGGCCTTTAGCCAAATGCTGTTTTTTCTTTTTCTTTCTCTCTTTCTCTCTCTCCCTCTCTCTATAAATATATTGATTTTAGCAAATACAAAAGTGGCCATGAAATGATGAAGCAGTTTAAAAACAAAATGTTGGCTACTCTACATCGGCAAGAATCCTGATACTACTACACCTGAAGTAACTATAAATCAGTGGTTCTCAAGGTACGTGCCCCAAACCAGCAGCAGCAGCAACATCAACATCAGCTGGAAACTTGTCAAAAATACAAATCTTTGGGCCCCACCCCAGACCCACCAAATCAGTAACTCTGGGGATGGGGCCCAGCAATCCGTGTTTTAACTAAACCTCTAGGTGATTCTGATGCTCAGTCAATTTTGAAAACCACTGACATAGAACACTGCCTTTCTCAAGCAAGACTCAGGCTCCAAATTCAAGATTGCTTTATACACCCCCTCAACCATACTGTGAATTCCCACTGCCACAGGACAGAGATTCAGTCCAAGCAAGTATATTTGGTACATTTTTCACAGTATGCAAATTTCAGCTCTGAGTTACTCCATACTAATTGGAATATCTAGAGGTATAAATATACAGTTGATGACTCTATTTAAAATCTGCCTCAGAGATTGCAAATAAAGACAGATATATACATAAATTTTCAGTAGTATCTCAGTCCTGAGATAAGAAAATGTAATTTATCACAGACACCTTATTTATAAAAGAAACATAGAAGCAGCAGAGGATAATGAAGAACCAAACAATAAAAAATGGGGAAGGAGAATGATCTCTTATAATTCCCATAACCACTCTGAAACATAAGGTTTTTTCCCTTTCTTTTTTACTGAAGATTTACATACAATAAAATTAATCATTTTGACAAATGCATAATCATGCAACCTCCAATACAAAAAAGATACACAACATCTTCATCACTCCAAAATACTCCATTATTCCTTTTCAAAGCCAATCCCTTTTCCAAACTCCCAGACCCCTGGAAACATTTATCTGCTATGTAACCCTAGTTTTGCTTTTTCTAGAATGTCATTAGAAATGGAATTATAAAGTATGCAGGTTTTGTGTCTGGCTTTTCTCATTTAGCATAGATATTATGATATTCAACCATTTTGTTGCATTTATCAGTGGTCCATTCCTTCTTATTGTATGGATATACCGTTGTTTTTTAATCTATTAATCAGTTGATAGCATCTTGGTTATTTCCAGGCTTTCATGATTATGAATAAAACCTCTATAAATATCCATAATTTTTCTTGGGAAAGTAATTGGGGTAGAATTGCTGGGTCTCATGGTAAGTATATGTTACACTTTTCAAGAAACTGCTTTCCAAAGTGGCTATCCTATTTGGCATTCCTTCAGCAAAGTGTAAAAGCTCCATTTGCTCAGAATCCTTCCCAACTTTTCACACTGTCAAATATTTTTTAAACTTTAGCCATTCTGAAACTTGTTTTCAGATAAAATGAGAAGCAAAGTAGTTAAGTAACTTTCCAAACATCACTCAACAAGTATCAGTTCTAGGGCTCACACCCAGGTCTAACTCCAAAGCCCATGTTTATTTCAATCATGCCATTAGAAATTACTAACAGGAACAGAAGATAATTTTCTATAACAACATCTTCATTGAGCTTATGTCTATACGTGTGTGTGTGTGTGTACACATGTGTGTACACAGCTTATATCTATATCTATATATATCTCATATCTGTATTATATCTATGTCTAGACACACAAACATGTGCTTTGCTTTATTTAACAGCTTACTTCATTCATTTAGGTGTTATAAGTACTTTTCAGACCATGCTTTTATTGTCTTTTAAAGTCCTAAGCTTTATAAGAAATCTACTAAATACTGTTAAGGAAAGATATCTGGAGAACCCAACTAAAACTTCCAATTAAGATTTAGGTAAGGCAGCTCATTGAAAAGAATAGGGCCAGAATGTAGCTTACACTTTTTTTCCCCCTTTGGATAAGCTATATAATTTACAGTCTTTTCAGGTATTAATATATTGGTTATTTTATGTTATTAAGTCACCTAAGTCAAAGAGTTGTCATGACATGCTGTACATCTAAGTTGTTTGTGGCCACTACCTGCGAGGGTACCAGGGGGAACAAATAAACCACCAAACAAAAATAAAAGAAAGATCAGTCAGAAAGATTCATTTATAAGTAAGCAAGAGGCCAGGATTAGATCTGAAGACTGAAAAAGAAACCAGGATGTTTACCTAGGGAGCAAGAGAATAAACCCACAATAGGGCAGTATCTTCTGAACTTAAGTATAAAAGGCTTGGCTATATCCATCAGGGAGTCCAGCATCTGGTTCTTTGCTCAAGAAGTGAAAAATTAAAAACCTTTCCCCAAGTTTAAGATCCCCCGTTCAAAGATCAGGAAAATATCCCACCATCCATCAATGGAATATTCTGAGACCACATGGTGGCATGTTTAAACGTGTCAGTTTTAGAAAAAGACAGATGTAGGGTCCAATCCCATCTCTACCATATTCTAGTTGTGTTATTTATGATTACTTAAACTTTCTGAACTTGTTTTCTCATCCTCAAAATGGGGATGAAAATAGTACCTATACCCCATATGGTCTTTGTGATTATTAAATGAAATAATATATGTGAAACAGCATAGTGAAGCCTGTATTGAACTTTTGAAAATGTTAAAAACCAAAAACCTGATTGCTCTTTAAATTTTCTAGTCCAAATTACAGTATGAATTTTAGGCATAAATTAAAGACTCCTTTTAAATAACATAAACAGTTAATAACATTCCATCATTCATTTACTGAAAAGCACTTCAATTAGTATGAAATATGCAGAGGAATCTAAACATACACTACACTTGTACTACTGATTGATTTTTTTAAAAAGATTTCATAATTTAAATATTTGATACTCCTATTATCTCCTATGTTTAACTTGTTACTATCAACTTTGAATATATTTATTTCTCATTATATTTAATGCTGCCTAATTCTCATTAAATAACATTGAATTACAAGGGGAAAGGGAGTGTAGAGTGAATCTATTTATACATCATGCATAATTTTGACAAATAATATCAAAATATATTAAGGTTTTTTAATGCTTATTTAGACACACACACACACACACACACACACACACACACACAGCGAATGGGGGGAGGGGCAGAGAAAGATAATCTCAAGCAGGCTCCAGAGAGGCTAAACTCATAAACTGTGAGATCATGACCTGAGCCGAAATCAAAAGTCTGATGTTTAACCAACTGAGGTACCCAGGCCCCCCAAAATAGATTAAGGTTTTAAAACAAATCTATCCCAAGCCTTCACAACTTCTGAGGTCCCTGTTTTTTGTTTGTTTTCTTGTTTTTTTTAATGTTTTTTTTTTTTTTGACAGAGAGAGAGAGAGAGAGAGAGAGAGACAGAGCATGAGCGGGGGAGGGGCAGAAAGCGAGGGAGACACGGAAGTCAAAGCATACTCCAGGCTCTGAGCTGTCAGCACAGAGTCCCACTAGGGGCTGGCACTCACAGACCAGGAGATCATGAACTGAACCGAATTTGGACGCTCAGGGATTGAGCCACCCAGGCGCCCCATCTGAGGCCCATGTTTTGAAAGGTCCCACTTACACTAATCAGCATGATCAAAGGTAAAAAAAAAAAATTCAACAAAAACACCAGAGCATTCCAAGAGAAAGCAAAGTTTTCCCCCTTTCTAGCTCTCCAAGTCAAAACAAAGTAAGAGAAACTCTATAAATGTACCTATAGAACATATACATACATGTAAAAGAAAACCCTTCACAGTCTCCCAAAACTTCGACTTTTCATATATAGAGATTCAGACTCTGAATTTAGTTACATTTAGTTACAGTTCATGCAAATAATAACTTAAAATCAAAGATTCTGTGGATGGGTGAGTTCAGTAAACTCTACACAACACAGACATAATAGGAAATAGTGACTGCACGTACATTTATGACTAGATTGTCCATATTCATGCCTATATTTCAAAAGGGTTAAAGCTAAAATTAGAAGATTCTATCCTGAGCCCCCTAAGCTGTAAAGGGAATTGGTCTCATGTGCAGGAGTCCAATATTAGTCATGTCATCCCTTTACCAGTGTTTGTGCAGTGCTAAAGACGAATATAGAGGGTTATGTGTTTTGTACAAAGCATTTTATTTCTAACGGTGTCCTATTCCCATGTGTAATATTATACTACAACCCAAATCACTGCAACATCACATAAAATGAATGATAGCTTAGAGTTTCTTGGGGGAATTCAGAACATTGACAAAATTATAAGAGATGAAACAACTAATTCAAAGGGTTGAGGAGTCATTAAAAATGACTGTAAATGGTGTTTGCATATTTTACTACCAGGAAACATCTCATTTTAATATCAATGTTTCCAATGTAATATTTTTTGAATACAATTAAAAACAAACCTTGTTATATGCACTTATGAGGAAGAAACAGAAACCTAGGTGATTAAAACCAATGTACTACTCGACACAAACAGTATCATACATTCAGTACATGAATCATTAACCTCCAAACATGAAAAAGCATTTTCAGCATTTTTAAGACATCTGTTCAGCTAAATCAACTTCATACACAATTCTACTATCAATATATACATCTATTAAAAAATAAAATGGCAAAAACAAAACCAATGTGGATTTGTAGATGTTATGACTGTGTTGGTCTTAATTCAGTAAAAACATATCTATCCACTCAGGTTTGTCTACAGGAAAGTAAATAAAATAGACTTGAGCATTTGAATATCCTTGGAAATATTCAACATGGCAGATTAGTGCATGAACAATCTCTGCCCAATTTAAAGCATCTATTAGATATAATACTGCCATTTCCACACATTTGTGCATATAACTTTGAAGCATATCATTCACTGACTGTTTATTTCACCTGATTCATAGAAAGGTTGAATATGTCAACCTTTATGTATAGTGTTGAGCTAGATCACAATTTCCTTAGAAAACACCAAAAAAAGACATTCCATCTTTCTCTATATACTCTGTTATTCACTTAAAAGTGTTTTTTATCTGACTGCATTTATTCTCCCTATCAGGTCTCACTAGAAACATCCTGCTGTTTCATAGTACTCACACATTTCTTAAGAGTTTCTCACAAAAGATGAAACGTTCACTCTTTCTAATTGCTTAAATTATACAAAAACAAACTTCTTACATATTTACAAAAAACTGTACATGTCTGAGTTACATATAAAAATCTCCTGAGGGAAAATAAAAATTTTCTCAAAGGATAAAAAGTTGTTTATACATTAAAATCAATATCGTAAAATCTCAAAATTACTTTGGAGATAGTAAAACGGCTTAAGTCCAAATCTGTTAAAATGACCAAGAGGGGGCGCCTGGGTGGCTCAATTGGTTGAGCATCCGACTTCAGCTCAGGTCATGATCTTGCGGTCTGTGAGTTCAAGCACTATGTCGGGCTCTGTGCTGACAGCTCAGAGCCTGGAGCCTCTTCACATTCTGTGTCTTTCTCTCTCTGCCCTTCCCCTGCTCACACTCTGTCTCTCTCTGTCTCTCAAAAATAAATAAACATTTAAAAAAACTAAAATGACCAAGAGGTTATATAACAAAGAATATTTTCCTCCCCATCCCCCTTTAAAAATTACTGTTAGAAACATAAGAGATCTTCGTATCCCACAGTAAGAATGAAATCAAAATTTGCAAAAGAAATGTAAATGAAAATTAAAATTGAGTTTTCAATCAAAGAGACTCAAGAGGAAATAACATTGCAAATATTCAAGTGAAAGCTAGTAATATTTTCAATTCTCTTCATATGATTGAAATTGTGAATATAATTATGTTAGGACACTTACTAAAATCACCTTCTTAGTAATATCACCAAACTTATAATAAAATGTTAACTTCCACAAGGAAAATGTATTGGTTTATTTTCCCTAAGCTAAGTAATACAGTTAAAATTCTATCATGCACTCCATAGGACATCCAATTTATTTTAGTTTAGTGGAATTTTGTTAAAATGAACTTACACCAGGAAATCACATTCCTAATCTTTAAACCTTGAAAATTAAACAGAGTTGACATCAAGTTTACCTGTTGTGAATCTAGCAAGAAGTTCTTTGAATGCAAGGAAGATAATAGACATTAGCACATACCACCTGTACATTTCCTTTTTGGTGCATTCTCCAGTTTGCATGTTATACTGTTTGAGTATGGTGGGCGACAGAAAGGTTAAATGAATTTTCTTTCATGGTAACAGGGATAAGGAGAGTGGAAGGGTAATTACTATTTGATGACGGAACAACAGAAATATTACAGTCCTTCTCACCAATCAGCTGCAGTTCCCAAACCACAGAATTAGAGACTCATTATAGAGTGTGATAGCTATGTAGAAAAAGATCAAAGAAATTTAATGTGCATGAATATTTTTTTCTTGCACAAGATAACTGAAACCACACTAAAAACAACCATTTCTTTTTTTTTTTTTTTTAATATATGAAATTTACTGTCAAATTGGTTTCCATACAACACCCAGTGCTCATCCCAAAAGGTGCCCTCCTCAATACCCATCACCCACCCTGCCCTCCCTCCCACCCTGCCCTCCCTCCCACCCCCCATCAACCCTCAGTTTGTTCTCAGTTTTTAACAGTCTCTAATGCTTTGGCTCTCTCCCACTCTAACCTCTTTTTTTTTTTTTTTTCCTTCCCCTCCCCCATGGGTTTCTGTTATGTTTCTCAGGATCCACATAAGAGTGAAACCATATGGTATCTGTCTTTCTCTGTATGGCTTATTTCACTTAGCATCACACTCTCCAGTTCCATCCATGTTGCTACAAAAGGCCATATTTCATTTTTTCTCATTGCCACGTAGTATTCCATTGTGTATATAAACCACAATTTCTTTATCCATTCATCAGTTGATGGACATTTAGGCTCTTTCCATAATTTGGCTATTGTTGAGAGTGCCGCTATAAACATTGGGGTACAGGTGCCCCTATGCATCAGTACTCCTGTATCCCTTGGATAAATTCCTAGCAGTGCTATTGCTGGGTCATAGGGTAGGTCTATTTTTAATTTTCTGAGGAACCTCCATA
The DNA here is from genome assembly GCF_018350195.1 of Panthera tigris. Classification (NCBI taxonomy): domain Eukaryota; kingdom Metazoa; phylum Chordata; class Mammalia; order Carnivora; family Felidae; genus Panthera; species Panthera tigris. Next base: position 76,913,095 of record NC_056677.1, on the reverse strand, counting down.
CTGTTTTCCAGAGCGGCTGCACCAATTTGCATTCCCACCAACAGTGCAAGAGGGTTCCTGTTTCTCCACATCCTCTCCAGCATCTATAGTCTCCTGATTTCTTCATTTTGGCCACTCTGACTGGCGTGAGGTGGTATCTGAGTGTGGTTTTGATTTGTATTTCCCTGATAAGGAGCGACGTTGAACATCTTTTCATGTGCCTGTTGGCCATCCGGATGTCTTCTTTAGAGAAGTGTCTATTCATGTTTTCTGCCCATTTCTTCACTGGGTTATTTGTTTTTCGGGTGTGGAGTTTGATGAGCTCTTTATAGATTTTGGATATTAGCCCTTTGTCCGATGTGTCATTTGCAAATATCTTTTCCCATTCCGTTGGTTGCCTTTTAGTTTTGTTGGTTGTTTCCTTTGCTGTGCAGAAGCTTTTTATCTTCATAAGGTCCCAGTAATTCACTTTTGCTTTTAATTCCCTTGCCTTTGGGGATGTGCCGAGTAAGAGATTGCTACGGCTGAGGTCAGAGAGGTCTTTTCCTGCTTTCTCCTCTAAGGTTTTGATGGATTCCTGTCTCACATTCAGGTCCTTTATCCATTTTGAGTTTATTTTTGTGAATGGTGTGAGAAAGTGGTCTAGTTTCAGCCTTCTGCATGTTGCTGTCCAGTTCTCCCAGCACCATTTGTTAAAGAGACTGTCTTTTTTCCATTGGATGTTCTTTCCTGCTTTGTCAAAGATGAGTTGGCCATACGTTTGTGGGTCTAGTTCTGGGGTTTCTATTCTATTCCATTGGTCTATGTGTCTGTTTTTATGCCAATACCATGCTGTCTTGATGATGACAGCTTTGTAGTAGAGGCTAAAGTCTGGGATTGTGATGCCTCCTGCTTTGGTCTTCTTCTTCAAAATTACTTTGGCTATTCGGGGCCTTTTGTGGTTCCATATGAATTTTAGGATTGCTTGTTCTAGTTTCGAGAAGAATGCTGGTGCAATTTTGATTGGGATTGCATTGAATGTGAAGATAGCTTTGGGTAGTATTGACATTTTGACAATATTTATTCTTCCAATCCATGAGCAGGGAATGTCTTTCCATTTCTTTATATCTTCTTCAATTACCTGCATAAGCTTTCTATAGTTTTCAGCATACAGATCTTTTACATCTTTGGTTAGATTTATTCCTAGGTATTTTATGCTTCTTGGTGCAATTGTGAATGGGATCAGTTTCTTCATTTGTCTTTCTGTTGCTTCATTGTTAGTGTATAAGAATGCAACTGATTTCTGCACGTTGATTTTGTATCCTGCAACTTTGCTGAATTCATGTATCAGTTCTAGCAGACTTTTGGTGGAGTCTATCGGATTTTCCATGTATAATATCATGTCATCTGCAAAAAGTGAAAGCTTGACTTCATCTTTGCCAATTTTGATGCCTTTGATTTCCTTTTGTTGTCTGATTGCTGATGCTAGAACTTCCAGCACTATATTAAACAGCAGCGGTGACAGTGGGCATCCCTGTCGTGTTCCTGATCTCAGGGAAAAAGCTCTCAGTTTTTCCCCGTTGAGGATGATGTTAGCTGTGGGCTTTTCATAAATGGCCTTTATGATCTTTAAGTATGTTCCTTCTATCCCGACTTTCTCAAGGGTTTTTATTAAGAAAGGGTGCTGGATTTTGTCAAAGGCCTTTTCTGCATCGATTGACAGGATCATATGGTTCTTCTCTTTTTTTTTGTTAATGTGATGTATCACGTTGATCGATTTGCGAATGTTGAACCAGCCCTGCATCCCAGGAATGAATCCCACTTGATCATGGTGAATAATTCTTTTTATATGCTGTTGAATTCGATTTGCTAGTATCTTATTAAGAATTTTTGCATCCATATTCATCAGGGATATTGGCCTGTAGTTCTCTTTTTTTACTGGGTCTCTGTCTGGTTTAGGAATCAAAGTAATACTGGCTTCATAGAATGAGTCTGGAAGTTTTCCTTCCCTTTCTATTTCTTGGAATAGCTTGAGAAGGATAGGTATTATCTCTGCTTTAAATGTCTGGTAGAACTCCCCTGGGAAGCCATCTGGTCCTGGACTCTTATTTGTTGGGAGATTTTTGATAACCGATTCAATTTCTTCGCTGGTTATGGGTCTGTTCAAGCTTTCTATTTCCTCCTGATTGAGTTTTGGAAGAGTGTGGGTGTTTAGAAATTTGTCCATTTCTTCCAGGTTGTCCAATTTGCTGGCATATAATTTCTCATAGTATTCCCTGATAATTGTTTGTATCTCTGAGGGATTGGTTGTAATCATTCCATTTTCATTCATGATTTTATCTATTTGGGTCATCTCCCTTTTCTTTTTGAGAAGCCTGGCTAGAGGTTTGTCAATTTTGTTTATTTTTTCAAAAAACCAACTCTTGGTTTCGTTGATCTGCTCTACAGTTTTTTTAGATTCTATATTGTTTATTTCTGCTCTGATCTTTATGATTTCTCTTCTTCTGCTGGGTTTAGGCTGCCTTTGCTGTTCTGCTTCTATTTCCTTTAGGTGTGCTGTTAGATTTTGTATTTGGGATTTTTCTTGTTTCTTGAGATAGGCCTGGATTGCGATGTATTTTCCTCTCAGGACTGCCTTCGCTGCATCCCAAAGCGTTTGGATTGTTGTATTTTCATTTTCGTTTGTTTCCATATATTTTTTAATTTCTTCTCTAATTGCCTGGTTGACCCACTCATTCGTTAGTAGGGTGTTCTTTAACCTCCATGCTTTTGGAGGTTTTCCAGACTTTTTCCTGTGGTTGATTTCAAGCTTCATAGCATTGTGGTCTGAAAGTATGCATGGTATAATTTCAATTCTTGTAAACTTATGAAGGGCTGTTTTGTGACCCAGTATATGATCTATCTTGGAGAATGTTCCATGTGCACTCGAGAAGAAAGTATATTCTGTTGCTTTGGGATGCAGAGTTCTAAATATATCTGTCAAGTCCATCTGATCCAATGTATCATTCAGGGCCCTTGTTTCTTTATTGACTGTGTGTCTAGATGATCTATCCATTTCTGTAAGTGGGGTGTTAAAGTCCCCTGCAATGACCACATTCTTATCAATAAGGTTGCTTATGTTTATGAGTAATTGTTTTATATATCTGGGGGCTCGGGTATTTGGCGCATAGACATTTATAATAGTTAGCTCTTCCTGGTGGATAGACCCTGTGATTATTATATAATGCCCTTCTTCATCTCTTGTTACGGCCTTTAATTTAAAGTCTAGTTTGTCTGATATAAGTATGGCTACTCCAGCTTTCTTTTGGCTTCCAGGAGCATGATAAATAGTTCTCCATCCCCTCACTCTCAATCTAAAGGTGTCCTCAGATCTAAGATGAGTCTCTTGTAGACAGCAAATAGATGGGTCTTGTTTTTTTATCCATTCTGATACCCTATGTCTTTTAGTTGGCGCATTTAATCCATTTACATTCAGTGTTATTATAGAAAGATATGGGTTTAGAGTCATTGTGATGTCTGTATGTTTTATGCTTGTAGTGATGTCTCTGGTACTTTGTCTCACAGGATCCCCCTTAGGATCTCTTGTAGGGCTGGTTTCGTGGTGACAAATTCCTTCAGTTTTTGTTTGTTTGGGAAGACCTTTATCTCTCCTTCTATTCTAAATGACAGACTTGCTGGATAAAGGATTCTCGGCTGCATATTTTTTCTGTTTAGCACACTGTAGATATCGTGCCAAGCCTTTCTGGCCTGCCAAGTTTCAAAGGAGAGATCAGTCCCGAGTCTTATAGGTCTCCCTTTATATGTGAGGGCACGTTTATCCCTTGCTGCTTTCAGAATTTTCTCTTTATCCTTGTATTTTGCCAGTTTCACTATGATATGTCGTGCAGAAGATCGATTCAAGTTACGTCTGAAGGGAGTTCTCTGTGCCTCTTGGATTTCAATGCCTTTTTCCTTCCCCAGTTCAGGGAAGTTCTCAGCTATAATTTGTTCAAGTACCCCTTCAGCACCCTTCCCTCTCTCTTCCTCCTCTGGGATACCAATTATGCGTATATTATTTTTTTTTAGTGTATCACTTAGTTCTCTAATTTTCCCCTCATACTCCTGGATTTTTTTATCTCTCTTTCTTTCAGCTTCCTCTTTCTCCATAACTTTATCTTCTAGTTCACCTATTCTCTCCTCTGCCTCTTCAAGCCGAGCCATCGTGGATTCCATTTTGTTTTGCAATTCGTTTAAAGCGTTTTTCAACTCCTCGTGACTGTTCCTTAGTCCCTCGATCTTTGTGGCAAGAGATTCTCTGCTGTCCTGTATACTGTTTTCAAGCCCAGCGATTAATTTTATGACTATTATTCTAAATTCACTTTCTGTTATATTATTTAAATCCTTTTTGATCAGTTCATTAGCTGTTGTTATTTCCTGGAGATTCTTCTGAGGGGAATTCTTCCGTTTGGTCATTTTGGAGAGTCCCTGGCGTGGTGAGGACCTGCAGTGCACTTCCCCTGTGCTGTGGTGTATAACTGGAGTTAGTGGGCGGGGCCGCAGTCCGACCCGATGTCTGCCCCCAGCCCACTGCTGGGGCCACAGTCAGACTGGTGTGTGCCTTCTCTTCCCCTCTCCTAGGGGCGGGATTCACTGTGGGGTGGCGTGTCCCGTCTGGGCTACTTGCACACTGCCAGGCTTGTGTTGCTGGGGATCTGGCGTATTAGCTGGGGTGGGTAGGCAAGGTGCACGGGGGCTGGAGGGGCAGGCTTAGCTCGCTTCTCCTTACGTGATCCACTTCAGGAGGGGCCCTGTGGCAGCGGGAGGGAGTCAGATCCGCTGCCGGAGGTTTGGCTCCGCAGAAGCACAGAGTTGGGTGTTTGCGCGGAGCGAGCAAGTTCCCTGGCAGGAACTGGTTCCCTTTGGGATTTTGAAAAAACAACCATTTCTTTGGGTCCTCATTGTGGATGTCAAAAAAAAAAAAAAAAAAAAAACTAACCAAATTCAAATATTGTCTCATAATGTGATCTTTAATGGTAACCACTCTAGTATTTTCTTACTTTTACATAATAATTTAAAATTCCTTTCCTCTAAAACAGAAAAAGATACTATGGAAATTATGTGTGCATCTGTTCACATACATGCCCTCATTAACCATGGTTAAATATCTTAATATATCTGGGATATATTTATATAAGTTTATATATTTATATAAATATATAAATTTATATATTTATAAAAGTTTAGCATTATGCTTATATATAGCTCCACAGTATATGTCCAGAATAGTGCTTATATCTCCATAGTACTATTTGATAATTCATATTTAACTAGATCCCTCATATCAATATTGTTCAGAAATCCCCAACCACATTTGAAAAATCAATATGCATATATAATTTGTTCTTGCCAATTAAAATTAACTCCTATGTAGCTGTCTGTTCTTAACTTTCATTACTCCAATTTTCCAGATCATTTGAAAGAATTGAGAAATGCATTAAGGTAAATGTTTGCATCAAACTATTGTTACCAGCAATTTTGTTTTAATTTGAGAGAGCAAGTGTGAGTGGGGCATAAGGACAAAGGGAGACAGAAAATCTTAAGTAGGCTCCATGCTCAGTGCAGAGCCTGACACAGAGCTAGACCCCATGACCCTGGGATCCTGACCTGAGCCAAAACAAGAGTTGGACCTTCAACCAACTGAGCCAACCAAGTGCCCCGAACTATTAACACCAAATTTTGAAACATGATTTCAATATGTAAAACCATTATTATAACTTATAAACAATTCAAAAAATAGCAGAAACCAAAATTAATAAAAAGCACACATAAAACCAACTCTAGCAATACATATCCTGCATTCTATTCATAGGGGAAAGTAATGATGAGCTAATAAACTGACAGAGAAGTTGTGGGATTTTTTTGTTCTCTTTTTTTTGTTGTTGTTGTTTTTGTTTTTGCTTTTGTTTTTTTCATACAAAGTATGCCATAAGGTCAGAGAACACCCCGAGGTCAATGTTCTATTTCACTAACATTGTAAAGGTTTTGTCATTTTCACTGATGCTCATAATGCTGACTTCGACAATACAAAATTCTTAGGCATTTTCTATATCAAACAAAAATTCATTAACGCTTACTAAATTTTAGTACTGGATCCATTTCAGGGTATCCTTACTCTTTGGAAAATGCTAATTCTATACATGGAAATTTACAATAACTCAATTTTTAAAAACTCCATGAAAAACTCTAACTTAATACCAAGGCTTCAATACTTTTTGATGAATGAATGTTGACTGGACCAATTTAAGAAATGATCTATAGTAACCTCTCTTTGAAGCTCATATCAAGGGTGGTATTGTACCTTGCCCCATAAAAAGCCTAAAGCAGTCCTCAGTACTCAGGTAGTGTCCTCCAAAATAGAATTGGACTCAATCTTCATATTCTCAGTAGCACATGCCACAGAACAGACCTATCAAATATATACAGGCTGATTCTTGGTATATAAAGTCTTAAGTTTCATATTCATAGGGCAGACCACTAAGCTTACTCACTTGAAGCTGTTAAGTTTTTCAAAGTACATTATAACATTATACTGCCTTCTGTAATCTGCCTTCATGCATTCCATCTCAAGAGAAGATTTTCAGTTTAAACTGCCTGATGTGAGAGGCTATACACCTATAGCTTTGCTGACCAGGTGGGAAATCTCCCCAAATTACACCTTAATTATTTAATACCAGTTGAATAGCTGGGATCATAGAGTAAACACTGCTATCTAGAGCACACAAATCTTCATTCAACCAACCACACAAAATACCTGCACTCCACGTGCTAAGTGGCATCTTAATTGTGAATTCTGAGCTACCTGGCTCCTATAAAAAATCTAGCTGAGATGATAGATATTCCTGGGGGAGAGCCTCAGGGATATTTCTCAACTACATCTTGGTAGCAGATTGGATTACTGGGAAGCTGCATACCAGTATTATTATTGTGGGTCTTTGAAGAAACATCTTGATTTTTTTTTTTTAACTCAAGACCCAAAAGTAGGAAGTGCACATTCATAGAAATCCTCTGTACTTTATAGAAGACCATCAAAGACTCACTCTACTGTGTTGTTCAATATCCCTCATTTAAAGAAACACAAAATAAAATTTTGAGTTCAGAATTAGAAAGAATTTTTTTTCCTGAAAAAAAAAAAACAGATGCACTATCATTCAAAAGATAACAGCTATGTCTCTCAATAGTTTTTTCCCTCCTTAGCTACAAGGAAAATTGGAACTACTTTATAGTCACATTATTACCTGGTAATGTCCTTGGCTTTTTGAAAAATATCACCTTCCCTCCTTGTTTACTTGTTTCTTTTATTTTTACCTTCATCTTAATGGTAGTGAGATACTTGCACCTTTCATGGTAAGTTCAATTGCTTTAGTAATAGTCCCGTAATAAGAGATGTATATAAAACTCTAGTATGTGTCCAAGACCTTTAGTTAAATTAATTTGTATAAATCAAAATAATATTTCAAATGACAAATATTTATAAGAATTTTCTTCCCAAGACTATTTTGAATATATAGGAAATACAAAGTGCATATAAAATGTTTTAAAACAGGAAGAAGTTAAGTTTCTATTAAGGAATCCATTTAATTAGTGTGCCTAGACTCTGCTGCTAGATATTATAAACTTTTATAACCACATGTCCAGTAATAATTTCTAATTATTTTAGATAATTATTATATGTACACATTGATTTTTTAATTATAACACATAATTTAAATAAGAAAAATGCATTGCCTCAGTGGACATTCACGTGTCGTATAAAATTCATATGAAATGAATGCCAAGAAGAGCCCTCATTTTTTCCACCTTCATGCTATAGTATTTTCTCCTATGAAAACAATATTCAGAAACTTGAGTCAGTATTTACTGTTATGTTTTTGGTTTTAAAAATATATTTTTATTTTCAGAACTACTTTGCATCTATTATGATATATATATAAGATTGAATCCACCTTACATTAAAATTGTGTTTTGAAGCTAATATTATATAATTAAAAATCCAATGTCACTTAATGTTTATGGTACCAACTTAGCTAAATGAGCTTGGATATTGTTGCTGTTAATTCAAATTGCTGACCAAGATTTTAAAAGAAAGTATAAATATGGACATAATTTTACTGAATTTACTGTTTTCTATTCTATGTAAAATGTACTAGGGTCTTCCAAAAGTGACTTACGCATTTGAAAGTTAAAGTGAACAATCTTAAAATTAGCTATATTAAACAACCCTGTTTAGTAATATTACTCATATACTGGCTTATTATATGTGTTCAGAATTGTAAGCCCTGTTCACATTTCAGCATCATAAAAAATTATCCTCATTATTCCACTCCAATGCAAAATATTCCAAGAGTATTATTCTGTACCTACATTCACAATAAATTTCTAAGTGTTGGCTGTTTTGTCAAGCTTTTAATAACTTTAAATACATACAAGCTGTTTAAGGGTACCTGGGTGGCTCAGTTGTTTGAGAGTCCAACTCCTGATTTTAGCTCAGGTCATCATTTCACAGTTGGTTGAGTTCAAGCCCTGCCTCAGGCTCTTCACTGGCAGTGAGGCACCTGCTTGAGATTCTCTCTCTCCCAATCTCTCTTTCTGCCCCTCCCCCACTCTCTCTCAATACATTTGTTTAATACAGGCTGTTTAAATAATTATTAACACCCATAATTCAGAAAGTGCTTTCTATTCCTAATTTGCATTGTTGTCAAGAGTCAGCTATTTTCATTATGATGATTATATGAATAAGTATTTTTGTTAGTATGTTTGAAAAATATGTTTAAATCTAAAGGGAAGTTATAAAATAACAAGTAAAAACAAATGGTCCAAAGGTAATGCAAATAACTGCACATTAAATAAACTCTAAAAGATATTTTACCTGTTTTCACATGCTTGAAAACACTGGCTGAGGAACCTATCATCACAGCAAGTGAATATAAACACTATGCCACCAGTTGGGCAGTAACTAAGATTATAAGCAAAACAGAAAAAACAGTTTCCTAGTGGGGTAAAATACCCCTCAGGCTGTAAGGTAATTTCAGCAACAACTCTGAAAATAATTCTGCACAATCAAAATTCTCTGACACTATTCTTCAAACCAGTATTTGCTATTTTGTCATGTGTTAAAAAAACTCAGCGACAATGATTTATTATTATGCATTCCTTTGGACCTTCATAAAATGTACTGCCAAATACCTGTACATTCTGTAATGAGTTGGGTGGGAATAAAATTGTTCAAACTCACTGTTCATTTCTCAGCAGGCACTCTTTCCTTTCATAAACCTTTTCAAAGGATTAGGATCAAAAACCTGTAATAACAGGGGTGCCTGAGTGGCTCAGTTGGTTAAGCATCCGACTTCAGCTCAGGTCATGATCTCACAGTTGGTGAGTTCGAGCTCTGCATCAGGCCCTGTGCTGACAGTTCAGAGCCTGGAGCCTGCTTCGGACTCTGTGTCTCCCCGTTTCTCTCTGCCCCTCCCCCAATCGAGCTTTGTCTGTCTCTCTCTCTCTCTCTCTCTCTCTCTCTCAAAAATAAACAATAAAAATTTTTTAAAAACCTGTAATAACAGATTTCTCATTCTAAAACACACAGACTGTGGTATATGCAAAACCTAATATAATTTGTGATGGCAGACCAGGGTTCATAGGGTGTGAAATAGACATGTAAACATTCAATTTTATTAATTCACTAGGCAACCATAAAAAGACCATGTGTAAAGCACACTGTATTGTGTGTAGCTTATGAATATGGTTCACATCAAACCAATAGGTTTCATTCCTGTGTGGAGGAAATTAGCTTCACTCCTTTTCTGTAATTATACCTAAAAATGCATGGTCACAAAATAGTGCCAGATTAATGAAAATTCATTCTCAATGCTGAAGAAGCAGAGGCTGTTATTGATGACAGGTCAATATCCACATCAAATCACACGTCATTGTATATAAATTACACTGTACCACCATCATGAAAAAAATAAAAGGGCAAGAGGCCCCTTCCTCAAAGGACTCTAAAATCGAAATGAGAAAAGCAGACATACATGCATGTAAGTGTTACAGAGCATAAGCACGTGCAGGTAAATGTATACAATAAAAAAATAAATGTTGAAGGAGTGCATAGTAAGGGAGTGATTTGGGATATGTCCAGTTAATGATGGTTTATAAAAGGTAATTTTTTAAATATTTGCCTTTAGCAGAAAATAATATAAGGAAATTATTTTCTTAGAGTCTTTATCATCTGAATGATTAAATAACATGAATTTGACATCTGTGACTCCATTTAATATTTTGAAATGACTATAATTTGAGAATGTTTGTAAAGCTACTAGTGTGTGTGTTTATATATGTGCTTTACTGGCGGCTGGGGTGAACAAAAAGAAACCAGTTAAAACTGTGATAAGGAAAGAAATCATCCATAAAAGGATAAATGCCAAGATTCTAACAAACATCAGGTTTGAAAGATAGGTATGTAACAGATTTAGAAACTTCTTTCTTCAATATTTTAAAAGAAATTATAAATACCTGTCTGGAGTTAAACATAATACTTATAAATGCGAGAAAATAATGAAATGCTAAGAAATCTTTCTGTCTTATGGACAACCATTTTTTTTCTTCAAAATCAATTATAAACATTAATCTAGTTCCAATAACAAAGATAATAGGATTACAACTAAGCAAAAGAGAACACAGAACACAGAAGTGTAGAGTTAGAAGTCTCCAAAATCATTAATACATGGAAAACCTGAGGCCAAAAGAGGTTACTAATTGCACTAAAGTCACAGAGAGTGAGAGATCAAGGACTAGAAATCTAGATACCATGAATGGCATTCTAGTGTGAGTCTATCAACACACTCTCAAAATTGAGTACTACAGAAAAAAATTATTTATAAAGGGAACAAGGCAGGGTGCCTGGGTGGCTCAGTAGGTTAAGCCTTTGATTTCGGCTCAGGCCATGATCTCATGGTTCATGAGTTTGAGTCCCACGTTAGGCTCTGTGCTGAAAGCTCAGATCCTGGAGCCTGCTTTGGATTTTGTGTCTCCCTCCTTCTTTGCCCCTCCCATGCTCAAGTTCTGTCTCTCTCTCAAAAATAAATAAACATTTTTTAAAAAAATTATAAAGGGAACAAGGCCAATGAATTTAACTTCATTAAGGAGATTTCTATAAGTAGTACATAGTTCTACTTTTTCAGATCTTCTAAACTAGCTAAGGTTTTTACCTAGACAGAATTTAGCTAACTTTGTTATTTCAATGCTTTTATGGATAATTTTCCTTTGCATAATTTTAGAATAGAATTTTGGAATAGAGTCCATCCAGAACCTCAGAATATGACCTTATTTGGATATAGGGTCTTTGTAGATATAATTAAGGTAAGGATGGAGATAACGTGGTAGTAGTTAGAGCAGGCCCTAAATCCAGCTAGAGTGTCCCTATAAGAGACACAGAAAAGACACCCAGAGACATGGACAAAGCCACGTAACTACAGAGGCAGAGATTGGGATTATGCTGCCAAAAAACAAGGAATGCCAGAAGCTGGAAGCAGCAAGGAAAAGATCTTCCCCTAGAGCCTTAGGAGGGACCTCCCTGCCAACACCTTGGTATTATCAGACTTCTGACCACCTGACTTCGACAGAATAAACTTCTGTTGTTTTAAAATTACCTGGTTTTTGGTAATTGTTATGGATGCCCTAAGAAACTAAAATAATAGTATTAAATAATTCCTGTTAACTTCAAGGTTTCTTTTACTATTGTAAGTTATATAAGACACTATGCATTCAAGGTGATTTATCCATCTATAGACTATTTTTCTTTGTTTGGGTGTAATTATGTCATACAAATTATTCTCATTCTTAGGTTTATTCTTATATTTCGTTTCCTCCTTTTCTGATTTTTTATTGTCATTTAATTGTTTTTCTTTGCTTACTTGTTTCTGTCCAGTAGGAAGACTAAATTAGTTGTTTACTTGTTGGTTTCTGTGAGAGAGATTCTAAAGTAGGGGTGATTAGATAAAATCTTATGTCTGCTGGTGGGTTTAAGTCTGGTGGAAATAGAAGATATGGTTTATACTATGTAATGGTTACAGGCATTTTGAAGGAATAACAGGAGACTTTTTATGAAAAAATATCTGGAAACTCTGGGTTAATAAAATTAAATAAGTTTCTTTCCTGGAGGACTTTAAAAAGCTTTTCTAAAAACAATGACAATGTTCACTGTGAGTTCCCAAGAAGGGAAAATACTACACTGCACTCCCATAACATATTTAACCATGTGATATAGACACATAGCCCACCACCATCACTTCTGGGGTTCTTTGAGGGACAGGTTGAGGAGAGCATCCCCTTATCAGGAAAAAGAGAGATTTTTGGACCAGAGTCAAATGGTAGATACAAGTCTAAGGAGAGACTGCTGCTTATAGGTGGCTCACTAGACTTTGGTAAGAATTCTCAGGACACTCAAAGGAAAAGTAAGGATAATGGCGCTCTTTATTTCCTTCACTTCTCTCCAAAACCCACACATATACACAGGCACACCAGAGGCACTTCCCGGTAGCACTATGTTACTTTTCCTCATTTACTCAACTTGTAATGCCATAAGGAATAATGCTAAATGCTGAATATACAGGATAATTAAAACATAATCCTGACCTGCAGATCGCCACACAATAACTTTCCTTGTCACCTTACTAAAGTTCGTATAATAGCTGGTGCCTGACAAACTCATATCCCCTTCTTCAGGGAGCACTGCCCACAGTACACCTTCTGAGATGATGGTCCTTGGTTAAGCAATTTATGGCTGATACCAACCTGCCTACCTCTCCCTTACTACAGGCAAAACTGATGTGATAAGAAAGGGTGGCCTGACCATACTGTGGTTTGGCCTGCAGACTAAGGTGACCTGACATGAAAAGCTTTGCCCAAGCAGAAACAAAGGGGACCAGAGTCACCCCATTAATAATTTGAACTTAGTAATACAGAGATGGCCAGGCAGTTAATATCAGGAAAAGACACACACTCATGGAAAGCCCATGTTAACAGAACAAATCAAGTTAATGCATCATGAATTTCTGCTGCTTAATTGAAGAAACTCATGATAAAAATAACTAGGTTCTAGGACTACCATGGAAGGTCAAGTAACCTTCCATATCAGCCTCCAGGAGGTACAGCTATACTGCTGCCCCTAGAATTTCTGTGAGATTGTTAGCTCCCTTACTGCAACATGTAACATGGTCTCCCTGCTACCTCCCAAGTTATCCTTTAAAAAAGGAAAGTCAGGTCATACTATTACTTTCCTCAAAACCCTCTAACATCTCCCCAGCTCACTCAGGGTAAAAGCCAAATTCCTCTAAATGGATCACAAGACTCTTCATTATCTGCCTCTAGTGACACTGGCTTCTTTGACCTTCCCAACCAAGCATGTGTTCTTGCTATTTCCTGTTTTCTAATAAGGTTCCTCCTCCAACAGACTACATAGCTCACTCCTTTAGACATCTGCAAGCAATGTCACTGAAGTCAGAGAGGCTTTCACTTTTCACTACCTGATATAAAATAACACCATCCACTCCCCAGCACAGATCACAACCTGACATTTTCTGTGTGTGTGTATGTGTGTATACACACATTTTTTTTTTAATTGCCACATTTCTCCTACTAGAATGTAAGCTCCATATGGACAAGTGCCATAGAAACAAGGGAAATTTTATTTTTGTTATTTATTTATAAGATATCCATCTGATATGTAAAAGCAAACCACATGATAGTAAGTGCTAGTCACTGAACTATTCCAATTTAAGGAATTACCAAGGAAAATGAACTCTTAAGAGTGAAATAAAATTTTCTTAATTTATCATGTAATAGTAAACTGGAATAAATATCATAGAGATGGCATGTGAATTACTAGAGGTATACGGTAAAGAAGTCCCAAATTTCACTACACAGAGCCACGTGGTCATCAGAAAATGATAATTTTTTCAATGCAAGGATATATATTCTTAAGATATTACACAACAGGGGTGCCTGGGTGGCTGAGTCAGTTAAGCATCCGACTTCAGCTCAGGTCATGATCTCACAATCGGTGAGTTTGAGCCCCATGTTGGGCTCTGTGCTGACAGCTCAGAGCCTGGAGCCTACTTCAGATTCTGTGTCTCCCTCTCTCTCTCTGCCCTCCCCCACTCATACTCTGTGTGTGTGTGTCTCTCTCTCCAAAATAAACACTAATATCTTTTTTAAAAAGATATTACACAAGAAATAAATGCATTTGGTTACAGAACATGTAAACTTTCAGATGATTTTTTTAAGTTTATTTTGAGAGAGAGAGAGGCAGAGAGGGGGAGAAGGATCCCAAGTGGAGCCTGACATGGGGCTCAAACTCACAAACCCTGAGATCATAATCTGAGCTGAAATCAAGAGTCATACACTTAACTGACTGAGCCATCCACACACCTCAGGTGATTTTTTAATCAGAGAAATATAGGCTCAAAGGATGCTATAGTGTCATTAAAAATTAATCTGAGTTATATGGGTAACCTCTCCACAACTATAATAAAAGCTTTATTTCTTAAACTGGTGATGAGTACATAGGTGATTTTATATTCTCCTTTATACTTTTGGGTGAAAGATTTCAGAGTACATTTTTTTCAGGTCAGGCAAATTTTAATAAAACAAAGTAAAAATATTTAGTATGTGACAAGAGTGAAAGGAAGATATTTTAAAAGACTTTCCTTACTGTAAGGTAGTACAAAGATGTGGTTAAGAGCCCAGGTTCTGGAGTCACAATACCTGGGTTGTTGTCTTAGCTCTGACACTAGCCATGTAACACTGAAATGGAGCAAATAACATTTCTTAGCCTCAAGTTCCTCATCTATAAAATGCAAACAAGGGGCGCCTGGGTGGCTCAGTCGGTTAAGCATCCGACTTCGGCTCAGGTCATGATCTCGCGGTCCGTGAGTTCGAGCCCCGCGTCGGGCTCTGTGCTGACAGTTCAGAGCCTGGAGCCTGTTTCAGATTCTGTGTCTCCCTCTCTCTCTGACCCTCCCCCGTTCATGCTCTGTCTCTCTCTGTCTCAAAAATAAATAAACATTAAAAAAAAAATTTAAACAAAAATAAAATGCAAACATTACTGATACTACTAATAAAGATAACCTAATTGTATGTGTATATTTCAAAATCTTAGAACATGTCATAGAAGATAATAAATGCTAATTTTATAAGTTTCTTATTATTTTTAATTGTTTTTAAAGATGCTGCAGGAGATATACCTAGTAAGAAGTTGCTACAGCCAATATCAAAGAGGTTACTGCCTGTGTTCTCCCCTAGGATTTCAATGGTTTCCTGCCTCACACTTAGGTTTAATCCATTTTGAATTTACTATTGTGTATTGTGTAAGAAAGTGGTCCAGTTTCATTCTTTTGCATGTTGCTGTCTACTTTCCCCAACACCATTTGTTGAAGAGACTGTCCTTTTTCCATTGGATATTCTTTCTGACTTGTCGAAGACTAGTTGATAGTTGTGGGTTCATTTCTGGGCTTTCTATTCTATTCTATTGGTCTATGTGCCTGCCCTGGATTACATGGGTAACTTCTCCACAACTATAAGAAAATAAAGCTTTGTTTCTGAAACTGGTGATGAGTACATAGGTGCTTTTATATTCTCCTTTATACTTTTGGATGAAAGATTTCATAGTATATTTTTGTGTCAGTACTATACTGTCTTGAGGTGGTTACCTTGTTTGATTCATCATTATAAAAATAAAATGAAAATTGAAAAATACAAGAATTTCTATTTGTCAGGTTATACTCAAAATATAAATTTAAATTTAGTAGGTAAAGTAATGAAATGATTACTGATATTTATGACAACAGTAATATTATCTTTGTCTTGAAAACATTTTCAACTTTATCCAGTTAATTTAGAATAAATTTCAATATAAATGCATATATTTCATATGCCTAAGAGCCACAGCCAAAAACCCTAAGTGGATCATAATTGTCAATTATGTTCTTCAGGTTCCTCAAGATTAAACGCCTTTGCCCAAAATAGTAGATAGTATTTCCCCAGAATTGGTATCTTATCCTCAAAAGTTTGGCACACATACAAGGCAGGACTGGAGAGGAAGAGGAGCACTAATCAAGTAATTCACCTTCTAAACAAAATTAAAAAGGAAGTATGCATGCCTGGTGGAAGGCTTAAACTGGATTTTAAAAACCTGCTACCCAAATATGCGTGTATAAGATAATCCAGCAATTGTTTTCTGCCTAAATATGTTTGTTAATTTCCACTTACATTATAGGTTGACCTACTTACTATTATTCCATTGTAGTCTCTTACCTGCAATAGAATCCTAATAAAGCACATTTCACTCACAAGAATAAGGGAGGCAACAGGGTAATTAACAAAGCTAAAAAGAACCCCACGCAACATAGTGGACATTTATCCCCAGAGCATGGAAGAGGGAAAGAAGTTTGTCTTCCCTTTAAATTCAGGTGTACATATCACAATATATCAGTTCCCAGGCACAAAGACAGCCAAAAATTGGCTTTTTTTATTAGTTGTTTTCCTGGTTCTTGAGGAATATTGCTAGAGTGAGGGAAAAGTGGCTACCTATCCAATGGTCAGTTGAACCAAGTCAATTTGGAGAGTAACCTACAAACAAACTCATAAAACAAATCAGACTCTGATCTCAGTCAGGGTTACTGCAATTGTATAAGTTATATACATCACACACACAGATATATATACGCACACATATATCTCCTAGACAATATCTTTCCAAACTGAGATTCTAAGGAAGAAATATGTGTCTCATTGCCTCTCCTCCAGTGTGATTTTTCTCAGGGCAGGCAAACTTTCAAGAGTGGTTCAGAATTTCTCATGTTTATAAAGACTAGAATTTGCAAAGTGTCTCATAATTTCAATGACAGGTATGTTAACTATCTGTGGCTATCAAAAAAGTGCCATTTATGATTTCTCTGCTTTTGAAGGAAGAAAAGTTAAGCTTATAACTCAGAAAGCTTAAGCAAGAATTGGTGGCAAGTTTTTATAACGGCTGGCAAAGAGGCCAAATTCTGTAGCTTCCCTGAAAGTATGGATTACTGTCAATGCTGCATTTAAGGTATTTTCAATGTTTTTGCACTTCATTTTAGTGATCCAATTAAGACAAGTGATGCTTTTCTCTTCTACTTGTCCAAACGAACATATATACATATATATATATATTTTTTTTCTTTCTACTAATGTAACAAAACTTTTAACTTGAA
Organism: Panthera tigris; assembly: GCF_018350195.1. Lineage (NCBI taxonomy): Eukaryota > Metazoa > Chordata > Mammalia > Carnivora > Felidae > Panthera > Panthera tigris. Next base: position 76,895,864 of record NC_056677.1, on the reverse strand, counting down.
AGACAGGATCTTGAGTGTATATATAACTCAGGGCTTACTTTATTCAATTATTTAAAACTATCACATATTTAATTTAATACATGCTAAAATGTATTATTACAACTAGGATATGTTATTATACTGAGAAGAAAAATTTATTTTGGGTAATTAAAATTATTAATCTTCCAAAACAAAACAAAATGCTTTTCAAACAAAATTAGGGAAAAAATCACACAGGAAAGTCAAGATTTTTGCAAAAGTATTTTAAAAAAATATTCAAATAAATTTATTTACTAAGCCTAATATTCCTATAATTATTTTTTGTTTCTCTGCCTAATCTGTAAGAATAAAACTTTGTTATACATAAAACAGAGCATTTGGTACTATAGAGAAGATCAGAACATCAAATTCACAGAAAGTCTGGTATCCATGTACCATGCAACTAAAACAGAGTGTAATTTAATCCAAATATCACCACACTGTATTTGAAAAAATCATTAAACTTAATCATATTAAAAAAAGTTTTCAAACATAGCGTAATCTTAGTTTTTAAATAGTATATTTAAACTTACTGTAATCTGTGCTGTTATTTAAACACAGTTATAATCTTATTTTTTTAACAAACATGTTAATAAGAGCTGGCATTTAAAGGAAGTATAATCGTATTAAAAAAAAAACCTTAAAGATGTAGTAATAAGACCTGTTATTTAAACACAGTATAATCTTATTTTTTAAACATAAATCTATGGTAATAAGAGCAAATCACTCAATAAACATTGAACTGTGCATGTGAATTCATAAATTGCTCTCTTTAGCACTGAATTAATCAATAACTATATTTAGCAAGAGATAATATAAGCTAAATCCAAATACAGAAAATAAGTCTAATGTAAAAATAATATAATTTTTGTTTTTGTCTCTTAGCTGGCTCCCTGACTGCATCTCTATTTTCCTAATATGTGGATATGTCAGGAAAAGCTCCCACACAACTAAAAATTTTCAAATTTTTTCTGTACCTTTTCTGCCCCCAATTAATCCATCCAGGACTGTTTTAATTTGCTTGCTGGAAAATACTACAAAAAGTCCAGTCAATATATCCATCACCATCTCTTCCTGAGCTTCAAATACAGTTAGAAAAATGGAAAAGCTCAAAGCAGTTGGAAAAGCATTGAGGTTCTAAAGGATGCCAGTTGAGATCTTCTGATGAAAAAAATCTACTTCCTACAAGTCAACAGGTTAAACTCACTCCCAGCTGGTGGCAAGGGTCTTCGAAAAATGGAATATCTTTTCACCACTTCAATTGGCAGATTTAAAATGCTCCTCATCCACAGTGGTGTAGATGTAGCCCTGGATGGTCAGATATTCAATTGCTTGCTTGATGGCCCTGTCGCTCATGCTGGGAAGCTGGGTCTGGAGCTCCTTTACATTATTGCCTTCCTATTGACGGCATTAATGAATCAAATGCAGAACTTCCTTGTGGTGGTATTTGCCATACACCGGGACATCATCCATTTTTGATGGAACAACAGGAGCACTGGGCCTAGAGGCGGTTTGGCGAGCTTTATCCAGCATCATATGTGCATTCACCATTTCCACAATATGTGTGGTGAACTCGTTCATGTCCTCCAGGACACGGATGTTCAATACCTCAACGCCTTTTGCATCCTTAAAATACTTGAGGATGCCGATCACTTTGACATATACTCCCACTGGAAGGGCTATCCCCTGCTTTCCTTCATTTCTTCTGAGCCACTGATAGACCTCAATAGGCGTGGTGGTCATATCGCCAATTCTGTAAATTATGTAGTTTGAAGCCCTCTCTGCCGATCTGATTATCCCCATGATAGAGACCTGGGAAACTTCAATTTCCCTGATCTTGAAGCCATTGTCAACTAGAGCACAGGTGAGCAGCTGGTTTACACAACAAAGTATAATATTCTGGGTTCGGACCCTGGACCTTGGGGGAGCTGCACCATCCTGAGATGGTCGGTCATTGCTTCCAATGGTTCCACCCACTGCAAAGGTGCTGCCATAGCTCTGAATCCCATTTTTCCTCATCTTAAGGACAGTTCAGGCAGATTAGGAGGTAGGCTTTGGCTCTATTTGGTGAGTTCCTCAGGCGGCCTCTGACTTCTACAGTGAGCTACCACAGAAAGCTTGGGAGTGCGACAACACAAGCAGCCTCACGCCCCTGTGGAACCAATCAGCTACCAGAATGCAGCTGCCTTCAGCCAATCAGGACATACCAGCTTCTCAGGTGATTCCTGCAATTCTTTGGTGTTCTCTGGTAATTGCTACACTGTATGTTAAAAGCTCCACATATAATTTCAGGCCTTTCTTGCCATCTTTATAAAAATGCATTTTTACTAGGTACCCCTTCCTTTCATTCCTAAATCCCACAACTTCTTCTATAGTCACTACTTAAATATTCATTTATTCACTCATATAATCAACTATTCAACAGAAATTTCCAGAGCACATAAGTGCACTATGATAAAGAGCTATAGGTTTACATGGAGAGGGTGCACAAAAATGGTTACTGTTCTCAAGGAACTCATATTCCTTGTTCAAGTCATTAAAACCAGAAGCATTCTAGAAGAAATGGCAAGACAGCCACTTTTGAATGATTATCATATTCAAAAGTAAGTCACATCTTACCACTGACTTCTTAAGTTTTTTTATTGTAGAATTAAAATTTTCCAGTTATTCTGACAAATGCACTATAGGTAACAATAAATACTATATTTCAATTTCTACATTAATTCAAATGACCTCTAAATTATTTTCAAGATTCTATAGGTGGATCAGAGAAATACAAAATGTGGGCCCCATTATATATTAGGAAAAACATAAATAAAATCAAAATGCCATTTCTGTACACTTTTATGTGGTAATTTCTGAACTTAAGATTGTAGCAATTTACAGGAGTATATCCAAGAATATTTTAATATTACACCAAAAATCTATTTTTCCTCATAAAACATTTTATGTTTGTTACAATTAAGTATTTTTTATGATTAATAAAGAATATCAGTTATTGGATTCCACCATTGGCAAGGAACTTCTTCCTTAAAAATCCTTTGTAGTTAGAAAATAGCCTGTGTAGAGCTTTGAGTTTATTAATACTATCATTCATTTCTTTTATTGGTTAAAATAATTTAATTTTTGCTATCCCAAATTGCAAAAATATGTGAATAGTAACCCAAAACTTGTAGAATATAAAATTATATTTATTTCTCAGGTTAAAAATGAATAATATCAGAGCCAATATACTTGATTTGTTTTACAAATAAACATAGAAATTGTTAATCTGTGCATACAAATTACTGAGTAAATCCGGATACTTAACTGCTTGACCCATGTTTTTTATAATCAAAGAGAAATGAGACATCCAAGTAATATTTGGGGGTGCATGGGTGGCTCAGTCAGTTAAGCATCTGACTTCAGGTCATGATCTTATGGTTCTCTCTGCCCCCCCCCTCCCCCGCCCGGCTCATACTCTGTCTCTCTCTCAAAAATAAATATTAAAAAAATTTAAACATCCAAGTTAATATTTGTATTCTTAAACTTGCACAATATTAGAGATCAGATTAACTATATTTTTTAAATATTTACAACCTTATACTCAAACATGGCTGTTTTATTAGCTAAATGAGAGTGTTGGTCAAAAAACCTTGAAGTTAAAATGATATAACTGATTGTATTCCTGACAATTATGTACAGTACAAATTGTATAAATCATACCAAAGCAGTAAGAATCACCTACCTGACGGGATTGCTGGTTAAAGAAACCCTCAGAGATTCAAGGCAGTTAAGAAGTTTCTCATCTGAAATACCAGATCGTAATTCATGAACATATTCTTGTGAAGACAGGGTGCATTCATGTTTGCTGTTTTTCAGCCCTCCCTATTAAAAAAAAATATCATTTTAGACAGACAACAGGTTTTTAAAAAAACTTTTAAAATAAAATACACAGAAGATGTAAATATTTTACTGTAGAAAAATGTGTGCAGAGTGCAATTAACTTAAAAATTCTTGGTTGTAGAACTGACATGGTAATATAATGTTATGTATATCTTAACAATCTCCTCATCCCCATTAAAAAAAATTACACTGCGATACTCATGGTCTGAACATGATATGGATTTGAGATAAACTGTCACTGACAGATGCTTAAATTTGCAATCCAGACACTAGCATTAATGATGGCTGGTCCTCCTAAACCCACAGGATAAACTTTTAGAAATCATCTTATTAATTTTCCTAGCTAAAATGCTTATATTCTATCCCACAAAATATAGGGAATACAATTTAACACAAAACATTATATCACCCAAATCTATTCAAATATATCAAAGAATTAGCCTACCTCCGAAAACACATGAAAAGTTACTAAAATGTAAAACAATACAGTCTCCATTTAGCATGTTATTCAAATTAGTCTAAAGTATTCACTAATTCCAAACTTTTTTCTTCCTATGTTACTCCCATGTTGTACATTAATCTTAAAAGTCATTAAATGCATTTATCTTATAATGACTAGTTTTTACCTTAATTTCCGATATATATGGGGTTATTGCTAGAACTCATTACCCCATCGCTGCTCCTTAGCTTCATCATCTTGCTATAACTTTGTAAGCAGTTTGGGGAAAACACTGAGAGTAAAACCTCATCAACACATTCATGTACTAATAACTCACAGTTTCAAATTCTAGACATACATAATCATAAGTAACCCATTCCTATATTACAAGTGTATCCCCTGAATTAAAATTCTAGTTTGCACTGCCGATGAGAATGCAAACTGGTGCAGCCACATTGGAAAACAGTATGGAGGTTCCACAAAAAATTAAAAATAGAACTCCCTTATAGCCCAACAATTGCACTACTAGGAATTTATACAAAGGATAAAAAAAATGCTCATTCGAAAGGGCACATAAACCCTAATGTTTATAACAGCACTATCAACAATGTCCAAATTGTGGAGAACCCAAATATCCATCAACAGACGAATAAAGAAGATGTGGTGTGTGTGTATGTGTGTGTACGCATCTCTGTGTGTGTGTACACACACACACACACACACACACACACACACACACATATATAACGGGATATTACTTGGTGATCAAAAAGAATGAAATTGTGCCATTTGCAACAAAGTGGATGGTACTATAGTATATTATGATGCCAAGTGAAATAAATCATACGAAGACAAATATCATATGATTTCACTCATGTGTAATTTAAGAAACAAAATAGATGAACATAGGGGAAGGGAAGCAAATATAACATAAAAACAGAGGGAAACGAAACATAAGAGTCTTTTATTTATTTTTTAATATGAAATTTATTGTCAAATTGGTTTCCCTACAACACCCAGTGCTCATCCCAACAGGTGTCCCCCTCAATACACATCACCCACCCTCCCCTCCCTCCCACCACCCATCAACCCTCAGTTTGTTCTCAGTTTTTAAGAGTCTCTTATGTTTTGGCTCCCTCCCTCTCTAACCCTTTTTTTTTCCTTCCCCTCCCCCATGGTCTTCTGGTAAGTTTCTCAGGAGCCACATAAGAGTGAAAACATATGGTATCTCTCCTTCTCTGTATGACTTATTTCACTTAGCATAACACTCTCCAGTTCCATCCACGTTGCTACAAAAGGCCATATGTCATTCTTTCTCATTGCCATGTAGTATTCCATTGTGTATATAGACCACAAATTCTTTATCCATTCATCAGTTGATGGACATTTAGGCTCTTTCCATAATTTGGCTATTGTTCAAAGTGCTGCAATAAACATTGGGGTACAAGTGTCCCTAAGCATCAGCATTCCTCTATCCATTAGGTAAATTCCTAGCACTACTATGGCTGGGTCATAGGATAGATCTATTTTTAATTTTTTGAGGAACCTCCACACTGTTTTCCAGACTGGCTGCACCAGTTTGCATTGCCACAAACAGTGCAAGAGGGTTCCCGTTTCTGCACATCCTCACCAGCATCTATAGTCTCCTGATTTGTTCATTTTAGCTACTCTGACTGGCATGAGGTGGTATCTGAGTGTGGTTTTGATTTGTATTTCCCTGATGAGGAGAGATGTTGAGCATCTTTTCATGTGCTTGCCGGCCATATGGATGTCTTCTTTAGAGAAGTGTCTATTCATGTTTTCTGCCCATTTCCTCACTGGATTAATCGCGTTTCGGGTGTGGAGTTTGGTGAGCTCTTTATAGATTTTGGATACTAGCGCTTTGTCCGATGTGTCATTTGCAAATATCTTTTCCCATTCCGTTGGTTGCCTTTTAGTTTTGTTGGTTGTTTCCTTTGCAGTGCAGAAGCATTTTATCTTCATGAGGTCCCAATAGTTCATTTTTGCTTTTAATTCCCTTGCCTTTGGGGATGTGTCAAGTAAGAAATTGCTGCGGCTGAGGTCAGAGAGGTTTTTTTCCTGCTTTCTCCTCTAGGGTTTGTATGGTTTCCTGTCTGGGATTTAGGTCCTTTATCCATTTGGAGTTTATTTTTGTGAATGGGGTAAGAAAGTGGTCTAGTTTCATCCTTCTGCATGTTGTTGTCCAGCACTCCCAGCACCATTTGTTAAAGAGACTGTCTTTTGTCCATTGGCTATTCTTTCCTGCTTTGTCAAAGATAAGTTGGCCATACGTTTGTGGGTCTAATTCTGGAGTTTATATTCTACTCCATTGTTCTATGTGTCTGTTCTTGTGCCAATACCATGCTGTCTTGATGATTACAGCTTTGGAGTAGAGGCTAAAGTCTGGGATTGTGATGCCTCCTGCTTTGTTCTTCTTCTTCAAAATTACTTTGGCTATTTGGGGACTTTTATGGTTCAATACAAATTTTAGGATTGCTTGTTCTAGTTTCGAGAAGAATGCTGGTGCAATTTTGATTGGGATTGCATTGAGTGTGTAAATAGCTTTGGGTAGTATTGACATTTTAACAATATTTATTCTTCCCATCCATGAGCACGGAATATTTTTCCATTTTTTAATATTTTCTTCAATTTCCTTCATAAGCTTTCTATAGTTTTCAGCATACACATCTTTTACATCTTTGGTTGGGTTTATTCCTAGGTATTTTATGCTTCTTGGTGCAATTGTGAATGGGATCAGTTTCTTTATTTGTCTTTCTGTTGCTTCATTATTAGTGTATAAGAATGCAACTGATTTCTATACATTGATTTTGTATCCTACAACTTTGCTGAATTCATGTGTCAGTTCTAGCAGACTTTTGGTGGAGTCTATTGGGTTTTCCAGGTATAGTATCATGTCATCTGCAAAAAGTGAAAGTTTGACTTCATCTTGGCCAATTTTGATGCCTTTGATTTCCTTTTGTTGTCTGATTGCTGATGCTAGCACTTCCAGCACTATGTTAAACAACAGCAGTGAGAGTGGACATCCCTGTTGTGTTCCTGATCTCAGGGAGAAAGCTCTCAGTTTTTCCCCATTCAGGATGATATTAGCTGTGGGCTTTTAATAAATGGTTTTGATGATGTTTCAGTATGTTCCTTCCATCCCGCCTTTCTCGAGAGTTTTTATTAAGAAAGGATGCTGAATTTTGTCAAATGATTTTTCTGCATCGATTGACAGGATCATATGCTTATCTTCTCTTTTTTTAATGTGATGTATGACATTGATTGATTTGTGAATGTCGAACCAGCCCTGGAGCCCAGGAATGAATCCCAATTGGTCATGGTGAATAATTCTTTTTATATGCTGTTGAATTCGATTGGCTAGTATCTTACTGAGAAGTTTTGCGTACATATTCATCAGGGATATTGCCCTGTAGTTCTCTTTATTTTTTGGGTCTCTGTCTGGTTTAGGAAGCAAAGTAATACTGGCTTCATAGAATGAGTCTGGAAGTTTTCCTTCCCTTCCCATTTTTTGGAACAGCTTGAGAAGGATAGGTATTATCTCTGCTTTAAATGTCTCATAGAATTCCCCTGGGAAGCCATCTGTTCCTGGACTCTTATTTGTTGGGAGATTTTTGATGACTGATTCCATTTCTTCGCTGGTTATGGGTCTGTTCAAGCTTTCTATTTCCTCCTGATTGAGTTTTGGAAGTGTGTGGGTATTTAGGAATTTGTCCATTTCTTCCAGGTTGTCCAGTTTGTTGGCATATAAGTTTTCCTAGTATTCCCTGATAATTGCTTGTATCTCTGAGGGACTGGTTGTAATAATTCCATTTTTATTCATGATTTTATCTGTTTGAGTCCTCTCCCTTTTCTTTTTGAGAAGCCTGGCTAGAGGTATATCAATTTTGTTTATTTTTTCAAAAAACCAACTCTTGGTTTCATTGATCTGCTCTAGACTTTTTTTAGATTCTATATTGTTTATTTCTGCTGTGATCTTTATTATTTCTCTTCTTCTGCTGGGTTTTGGGTGTGTTTGCTGTTCTGCTTCTATTTCCTTTAGGTGTGGTGTTAGATTTTTGTATTTGGGATTTTTCTTGTTTCTTGAGATAGGCCTGGATTGCAATGTATTTTCCTCTCAGGACTGCCTTCGCTGCATCCCAAAGCGTTTGGATTGTTGTATTTTCATTTTAATTTCTTTTCATATATTTTTTTTTTATTTCTTCTCTAATTGCCTGGTTGACCCATTCATTATTTAGTATGGTGTTCTTTAACCTGCAGGCTTTGGACCATTTCCAGTCTTTTTCCTGTGGTTGATTTCTTTTGCATTTATTGAGGGCTGTTTTGTGACCCAGTATGCGATCTATCTTGGAGAATGTTCCACGTGTACTTGAGAAGAAAGTATATTCTTTTGCTTTGGGATGCAGAGTTCTAAATATATCTGTCAAGTCCATCTGATCCATTGTATCATTCAGGGCCCTTGTTTCTTTATTGATCCTGTGTCTAGATAATCTATCCATTGTTGTAAGTGGAGTATTAAAGTCCCCTGCAATGACCACATTCTTATCAGTAAGGTTGCTTATGTTTGTGATTGTTTTATATGTTTGGGTGATCCCATATTCAGCGCATAGACATTTATAATTGTTAGCTCTTCCTGATGGATAGACCCTGTAATTATTATGTAACGCCCTTATTCATCTCTTGTTACAGACTTTAATTTAAAGTCTAGCTTGTCTGATATAAGTATGGCTACTCCAGCTGTCTTTTGACTTCCAGTAGCATGATAGATAGTTCTCCATTCCCTCACTTTCAATCTGAAGGTGTCCTCAGGTCTCAAATGAGTTTCTTTTAGACAGAAAATAGATGGGTCTTGTTTTTTAATCCATTCCGATACCCTATGTCTTTTGGTTGGAGCATTTAGTCCTTTTACATTTAGTGTTATTTTGAAAGATATGGGTTTAGAGTCATGGTGATGTCTGTAGGTTTCATGCTTGTAGTGATGTCTCTGGTACATTGTGGTCCTTGCAACATTTCACTCACAGAATCCTCCTTAGGATCTCTTGTAGGGCTGGTTTAGGGGTGATGAATTCCTTCAGTTTTTGTTTGTTTGGGAAGACCTTTATCTCTCCTTCTATTCTGAATGACAGACTTGCTGGATAACAGATTCTCGGCTGCATATTTTTTTCTGTTTGTCACATTGAAGATTTCCTGCCATTCCTTTCTGGCCTGCCAAGTTTCAGTAGATAGTTCTGCCACTAGTCTTACTGGTCTCTTTTTATATGTTAGAGGTGTTTATCCCTAGCTGCTTTCAGAATCTTCTTTTTATCCGTGTATTTTGCCAGTTTCACTATGATATGTCATGCAGAAGATCGATTCAAGTTACGTCTGAAGGGACTCTCTGTGCCTCTTGGATTTCAATGCCTTTTTCCTTCCCCAGATCAGGGAAGTTCTCAACTATGATTTGTTCAAGTACACCTTCAGCCCCTTTCTCTCTGTCTTCTTTTTAGGAATTCCTATGATATGGATATTGTTCGTTTGACTGCATCACTTAGTTCTCTAATTCTCCCCTCATATTCCTGGATTTTTTTATCTCTCTTTTTCTCAGCTTCCTCTTTTTCCATAATTCTATCTTCTAATTCACCTATTCTCTCCTCTGCCTCTTCAATCCGAGCTGTGGTCACCTCCATTTTATTTTGCACCTCAATTATAGCATTTTTTAGCTCCTCATGACTATTTCTTAGTCTCTTGATCTCTGTAGCAATAGATTCTCTGTTGTCCTCTATACTTTTTTTAAGCCCAGCGATTAATTTTATTACTATTATTCTAAATTCTTGTTCTGTCATATTGCTTAAATCATTTTTGATCAATTCATTAGCTGTCGCTACTTCCTGGAATTTCTTTGGAGGAGAATTTTTCCGTTTCATCATTTTGGATAGTCCCTGGCATGGCACAGAACTGCAGGGCACTTCCCCTGTGCTTTCTGGAGTAAGTTGTGTTGGTGGGTGGGGCCGCAGTCAGTCCTGATGTCTGCCCCCAGCCCACCACTGGGGCCACAGTCAGAGCGGTGTTTACCTTATCTTCTCCTCTCCCAGGGGCAGACTCACCATGGCAGGACTCACTTTGGAGTGGTGTGGCCCCTCTCTGGGCTACTTGCACATTGCTAGGCTTGTGGTGCTGCTTCTATGGGATCTGGGGTATTAGCCGGGGTGGATCCACAAGGTGCACAGGGGCAGGAGGGGCAGGCTTAGCTCGCTTTGCTGTTGGTGGTCCCCTGCGGGAGGGGCCCTGCAGCACCAGGAGGGAAGCAGGCAGACCAGTCAGAGGGATGGATCCACAGAAGCACAGCATTGGGTGTTTGCATGGTGCAAGCAGGTTCGGTGATGGGCACTGGTTCCCTTTGGGATTTCGGCTGGGGGATGAGAGAAGGAGATGGCACTTCCCAGCACCTTTGCTCCCCCGAGCTGAGCTTTGTCTTACAGGGCTCAACAACTCTCCCTCCCAGTGCCCTCTCACCCTCCTGCTCTCTGAGCAGAGCTGTTGACTTATAACATTCCAGATGTTAAGTCCCACTGGCTGTCAGAACTCACAGAGTCCAGACCCTCCACTTTTGCAAGCCAGAGAGACTCGGGGTTTCTGCCTTGCCAGGCGGGCTACCCCTCCACTGCCCCGGCTCCCTCCTGCCAGTCCGTGTATTGAGCACCACCTCTCAGCCCTTCCTACCCTCTTCCATGGGCCTTTTGTCTATGCTTGGCTCCAGAGAGTTAGTTCTTCTAGTCTTCTGGCAGCTTTTTGGGTTATTTAGGCAGATGTGGGTGGAATCTAAGTGATCAACAGGACACAGTGAGCCCAGCATCCTCCTACGCCGCCATCTTTCAAGCTTACTTTTCCATAAGAGTCTTTTAAATACAAAGAACAAACTGAGGGTTGCTAGAGGGGAGTTAGGTGGGGGGATGGGCTAAATGAGTGATGGGCATTAAAGAGGTCACTTGTTGGGATGAGCACTGGGTGTTATATGTAAGTGATAAATCACTAAATTCTATTCCTGACATCATTATTACCCTACATATTAACTAACTTGGACTTAAGTAAAAATAAAACAAAAATTTTACTTTGAGTCCCATTTTCCAAGTTCATACTAATTACACTTAGTTTCTGTAAGTATCTAAGCTAGAATAAGGAAAGATTTGTTTTTTCCAATTTAGTAGAAGTCATATCATTAGAAGATACAAAATTTAAAAAACAATGTGTATGGCACTTGGGTAGCTCAGTCGGTTGGGCATCTGACTTTGGCTCAGGTCATGATCTCATGGCTTGTGAGTTTGAGCCCCGTGTCGGGCTCTGTGCTGACAGCTCAGAACCTAGAGCCTGCTTTGGATTCTCTGTCTCCCTCTCTCTTTGCTCCTCCCCCATTCATGCTCTGTTTCTCTCAAAAATAAATAAACATCAAAAAAATTAGTGTTAATAATGAGAAATGGATTTCCTAGGGTTTCAAGGTGTTTGTCTTTTATTGAGAATCATTCCTGAATATAGAAATTGTAGATCATTCTTAATGTCTGAATTGTTTTTAAATTCCACTGAATAGGAAATAAATGTTTGAAGTCTGATAAAGTCTTATAGGGGAATTGTATTCCCTTATAGTGCTGCAGCACTATCACTACTATAGTACTTAAGACTTTGGGACAGAGGTCATTATTTGTGTCTATCACTCTTCTAGACACTGAACTCCATGTATGCTAAGAATCTAACACAGTGACTCAATTTAGTGAGCTTCAACAGAAGTGTAGTATTATTGAATCTGTCCATAACAATTACAGAACAATGCAATTTCATAATTTTAACCCAAATATTTTGTGTAATGCACACTAACTTGATTTTTCTTCCTTTTTTTAGTGTATACAGATATTCAAGAATTCTACTACTGAATGAATCATGACATAGATGGCAAAGTAAAACCATCATCATGAAATCATTTCCACATTTGTATAACTTATTTACCCAACTCTTAAGGCTGCAGATCCAAGCTAACATTTATAGCATGAAATGTTATAAGTCAGCAGTCACAGTTCATTTTCATATGATCCTCAAACTCATTGTCTTAATTAATGGATAATAAGACCCTACTAATCTTTCCCTGGAAGCTTGTACATGAGTTTATTACTGTAAATGACCTTTGTATTTGCTGTTTTCTATGCCTGGAGGATTCATACTCCTGACCTCTATATTGCTAACTCATCATCGAAGTCTCAGCCCAACATTCCTCTCCCCACCACTCTCATCATCATGTCATTTTTAATCTCATTTACAGTATTAACTCTATGTAGGTTTATATTGTTTAGCACTTTACTAGAATCTTGCCTACCTTATTCACCACTGTGTCTCCAGATTTTAACACAATGCCTGGCACACAGTAAGTACTCAGAACATATTTCTTGAATGAATGAATGAATGAATGAATGGTGAATAAACAAATGGGTTAATGTCTGATGAGTTTCAGCATGCTGAAACTTCAGAACTTAGTTTAGTTTTGCTTCACAATATTAGCCTTCTGAGATGTTACAATATATTCAGAAATGCAAGTGTAGAATACGTAAGTTGAGACTATATATGGCATCCTACAAACAGCTCAAACTGCCATAGAGTTTGAATTGTGGCCTTCTTACTTACCCTCTAGGTAATTGTTGAGCAGGCTATTCAACTAATCTCTAAAAATCTGTTTGCTCATCCACAATATAGGGTAATAAACATGGACCCCTCATGTTTATTATGGGGATTAAGTAAGACAAATCATATAAAGTGTTTAAAACATACATTCCATATGTGCTGTCTCAAAGACAAAGTAAACTTCTCAGAAATGGTTATTCCCTTCTTCTATATGGTCATGTCTGAGATATTCCTCATGGAACAAGTAAGACAGCCCAAAACCTTGGGAATCCCTATTCCTCCAAGTCTTAGAATCAGGTTTAATTATGTAATTTAGGATACTTGGCGGTCATAAGGAGTGGAAGCAATCTAATGGAGCAATACAAAAAATAACCTTATAAAACAAATCCCTTTTACCAAGCTTTCAAGGGTCTTAACATAAGTTCATATTTGAAGATTATAAAAACATTATAGCATATCAAGGAGGGGATTATGCTTAAATATCAGCTCTTCTAACAGCCTCGTTACAGAAATAATCAAGGTGACTGTCCAAGTTCACAATTCGTGAGTCTGCAAGAATAAAACACTAATATTCTGGTGCTCAGGTTACTCGTTTTCCAATATATGTCATTTTCTGAATGTCACTTTTTGAATAAAAAATTGAAGTTACAAGTATTTAATTCTGAAATCTCTATTAAAAATGCCAAGGTATCTTCAACACAACCAATATGGTGCAAAATAATGTTCAAGAAATCACCTAAAAACAAAACAGTGCAATAGATTAAACTAATTCTCACTATATTTAATAGGGCTGTCATATAAGAATGACTTATTATTAACACCCTGTTCTGATACTGAACAAAGGAAACAACTAGATAATGCAGAGATAATAATGGAAATTTTAATTAGGTGCTCTGTATGAGATTAATGAAAATTACCACTGTGCCCATTTGATCTTTAAAAAATAATGCAAAGCTAGCAATTATCATACATCATGCTTTTCCAAAGCTAGGCTAACAAAAAGCTTCCCTAAATTGAAACCATTCCTTAATTTGAAAATCATTAAGATAGAGATACTTGTCAGTGTGACTATGCTTATATTTTCTAAGATACCACAAATACACACACACACACACACACACACACACACACACACACACACACACACATACTGTGGGCCACTTTAATAATTACATTCTGTTAACTCTGACATCAAATGCCAGTATCAAAACCAAATAAATAATATTCCAAAAAGAACATTTTAGGTTTGCATAGGATATACTACTAGATATTTTTTATTTATAAGTTTTTATTTTAATTCCAATTAGTAAGTATACAGTGTTATATTATTATAGGTGTACACCATGGTAATTCCATACTTCAATACAACACTCTGTGCTTATCCCAACAAGTGCACTCCTTAATCCCCATTACTTATGTAACCCATCTCCCTGCCTCTGGTAGTCATCCCTTCCCTGTAATTAAAAGTCTGTTTCTTGATTTGCCTCTCTCATTCTCTCTTATTTTTTCCCTATTGCTTGTTTGTTTTGTATCTTAAATGCCACATGAATGAAATGACATGATATCTGTCCTTCACTAACTGGCTTATTTCACTTAGTATAATACTCTCTAGCTCTATCCATGTCACTGCAAAGGCAAGATTTCATTCTTTTTTTATGGTGGAGTAATTTTCCATTGTAAATATATGCACCACATCTTCTTTATCCATTAGTCAGCTGATGGACACTTGGGCTATTTCCATAATTTGGCTATTGTAAATAATGTTACTGTAAACATAGGAGTGCATATATACATTTGAATCAATATTTTTGAATTCTTTGGGTAAATATACTAAGTAGTGCAATTGCTGCATCATAGGATAGTTCTATCTTTAACTTTTTGAGGAAACTCCATACTGTTTTCCAGAGTGAAGGCAACAGTTTACATCCCCACCAACAGTGGAAGAGGGTTCCCATTTCTCCACAACCTTGCCAACACCTATTGTTTCTTGTGCTTCTCACAGGTGTGAGGTGATATCACATTATACTTTTCATTTGCATTTCCCTGATGATCAGTGATGCTGAGCATCTTTTCATGAGTCTGTTGGCCATCTGTAAGTCTTCTTTGGAAAAATGTATATTCATGCTTTCTATGATTTTTTTAACTGGATTATTTGTTTTTTTGAGTGTTGAGTTTTATAAGTTCTTTATTATAGATTTTGGATACTATCCCTTTAAGTTCTTTACAGATTTTGGATACTAACCCTTTATTAGATACGCCATTTATACATATATTCTCCCACTCAATAGGTTCTCTTTTAGTTCTGTTGTTTCCTTAACAGTGCAGAAGCTTTTATTTTGGTGTAGTCCCAATAGTTTATTTTTGCTTTTGTTTCCCTTGCCGCAGGAGATACATCTAGAAAGAAGTTACTACAGCCAATGTCAAAGAGGTTACTGCCTGTGTTCTTCTCTAGGATTTTTATGGTTTCAGGTCTCACATTTAGGTCTTTGATCCACTTTGAATTTGTTTTTGTGTATGGTGTAAGAAAGTGGTCCTGTCTCACTCTTTTGCGTGTTGCTGTACAGTTTCCCAAACATCATTTGTCAAAGACACTGTCTTTTTTCCCATTGAATGCTCTTTCTGGCTTTGTCAAAGATTAATTGGCCATATAATTGTGGATTCACTTCTGAGTTTTCAATTCTGTTCTATTGTTCTTTCTGTCTGTTTTTTGTGCTGGTACCTTACTACCTTGATCACTACAGCTTTGTAATATAATTTGGAAGTCCTGAATTGTGATGCCTGAAGCTTTGCTTTTCATTTTAAAGATTGCTTTGGCTGTTACAGGTCTTTTGTGGTTCCATACAAATTTTAGGATCGGTGGTTCTAGCTTTCTGATAACGGCCAGTGGTATTTAGATAGGGATTGCAATAAATGTGTAGACTGCTTTGGGTACTATACACATTTTAACACTATTTGCTCTTCTAATTCATGAGCATGGAATGTCTCTCCATTTCTTTGTGCCCTCTTGAATTTCTTTGATCAGTTTTTATATAGTTTTCAGAGTACAGGTCTTTCACCTCTTAGATTAGGTTTATTCCTAGGTATCTTATTATTTTGGGTACAATTGTAAATGGGATTGTTCAGTAAAAGTTTTACTTCTTCCTAACCAATTTGGATGCCTTTTATCTCTTTTTGTTGTGTGATTGCTGTGGCTAGGACTTCCAGTACTATGTTGAATAAAAGTAGTGAGGAATGGACATCCTTGTCTTCTTCCTGACCTTAGGAGAAAAGCTCTCCATTTTTCCCCATTAAGGATGATGTTAGATGTGGGTTTTTCATAGATGACCTTTATTATGTTGAGGTATGTTCCCTCTAATCCTACTCTGTTGAGGGTTTTTATCATATATGGATGCTGTACTTTGTCGAATGCTTTTTCTGCATCTATTGAAATGATCACATGGTTCTTATCCTTTCATTTATTGATGTGATGTATCACATTGATTGACTTATGAATACTGAACCACCATTCCAGCCTAGGAATAAACCCCACTTGATCATGTGAATCATTTTTTTTAGTGCATTGCTGAATTGGGTTTGCTAGTATTTTATTAAGAAATTTGGCATCGATGTTCATCAGGATATTGGCCTGTAGCTTTCTTTTTCTGTGGTGTCTTCATCTGGTGTTGGTATGAGAAAGATTTTATTTTTAATGGGCTTATATTTTGCTCAAATTTGAGAAACTGTCAGTAAAAGGCGCTGGAAAGATTTAGGCGGTGGAGTGACATATATATCTGTATTCTAAATGATGGGGTGGACAGGGAGGTAGAAAATCAGCTGGGGGAGATAATGGAAGCATATTTGACTCTTTTAAATTCATCAGGGAAGCATATGATGATGTGCTATAAATGCTGCAGTGGATTAGAGATTCATTTAGGACATACACTTATTTTACCTAGGTAAGTGAATGGGGATGCTGGGCTAGGTAAGACAGAAAAACTAAAATGTTAATCAGGTTTAAGCAACCCCTCTGAGCTCAGTGATACTGTTACCTTCATTTTTACAGAACAGGAAACTGAGGTTTAGAATACTTGGGCAAGATCAGATTACTAGTAAGTGGTAGAATTTGATCCCAAGTCTCTCTGACTCTGAGGCCCGTGTGCTTAAGCACTAAGCAACTAAGCCCCCAAATCAGTATTGATAAATTTGAATTCAAGATAAATTCCCATACAGATAAACTCCTAATAGTGCAACTTCTGTGTTGTAGGGTAGTTATACTTTTATCTAATTTTTTTTTACATTTATTTATTTTTGAGACACAGAGAAAGATGGAGCACAAGCTGCGGATGGGCAGAGAGGAAGGGAGACACAGAATCTGAAGCAGGCTCCAGGCTCTGAACTGTCAGCACAGAGCCCGACACAGGGCTCGAACTCACAAATCACAAGATCCTGATCCAAGCCAAAGTTGGACGCTCAACCGACTGAGCTACCCAGGTTCCCCTAGGGTAGTTCTATTTTTATTTTTTTGAGCAATTGCCCTACTAGGAATTTATCCAAAGAATATAAAAATTCTGATTCAAAGGGGTACATGCACCCCAATATTTATAGCAGCACTATAAACAATAACCAAATTATGGGAAAAGCCCAAATGTCCATCAACTGATGAATGGATAAAGAAGATGTAGTGTGTGTGTGTGTGTGCGCGCGCGCGCGCGCGCAATGGAATAGTACTCAGCAATGAAAAAGAATGAAATCCTGCTATTTACAACAACGTGGATGAACTAGACAGAATTATGCTAAGTGAAATAAGTCAGAGAAAGACAGATAACAGGCTTTTACTCATATGTGGAATTTGAGAAACACAAAGATGAACATAGGGGAAGAGAAGGAAAAATAAGATAAAAACAGAGAGGGATACAAATCATAAGAGACTCTTAAATACAGAGAACTGAAGGTTGCTGGAAGGCTGGTGGGGAGATGGGCTAAATGGGTGGTGGGCATTAAGGAGGGTGCTTTTCAGGATGATCATTGGATGTCATATGTAAGCAATGAATCACTGGGTTCTACTCCTGTAGCCAAGACTACACTGTATGTTATCTAGCTTGAATTTTAAAATTTTAAGAAAATCAGGGAAGTGTTTACATTTAGAAGCAGACAGGAGGAAGTACAAAATACAGTATTTTAGAGATAGACAACAGTGAGAGGGAGAGGATATTTTAATTTGTATATATGCACCTGAACACTCAATTTTGCCTTTATGTGATCTGATCTCTAAAAAATTATCACACCATTAATAGTGACAGATTTTACAATAAAATCAACTAGTCCATAAATGTTCAGTGTATTTAAAGATACTGATATATTTGGGATAAAATAGTACTTTCGTAAGACAGTTTTCTGGTTGGTGTTTAAAAGAAGAATTTGTTTACATTAGTATATGTAAATTCTAAAAATACTTGAAGCTGATCTTTCTTGGTTTCATTTCAATAAACTGATTTTATCTAGCCACATCAAACATTTGTATATTTTTTAATGGTAGTGATTGATTTATACATTATTCAAGCTTTTTTGTGATAAATAATCTATGCTGCATGAGAACAAATTCTATTTCTCAAATAGTGTACAAAGAGTATCACAAAATACCTCTTGCTCAAAGCCATAGCCTAACTTGAAAGAACAACCTGATGAGAATACCGAGCTAGTACTTGAGCATGCAGTCTTCATAGGGTTTTTTATAAAAGTATAAACAATGTTCTGGCTCAAAAGGACCACATATCATTCAGTTAGAGGTTACGCCAATAGAAGCAGCAGTATAATTTTACCCAATATGATGGCATTACTTTCATAGATTACCAACCATTTTTCCTGGTAGCATTCTTACCTCTAAAGTCCTAAGTTGTGAATATGAACATAAGAAAACACATATTCTTGTTTCATCAAAATGATTATTCTAAAAATAATATTACTTCGTGTTCCACATTTGATGTTTTATTATTTCTGCATGTCATCTATTTCTTAGAGAGGAAATTAATATAATCTAACACTTCAACACACACACATACACACACACACACACACACACACACATCTCTAAAAGGCTTCATTTCCTTCTATTGCTACCCAAAGTAAAATGTCGATGTTAAATATCCTCAATAGTTAAGATAATGAGTAATGTCTTTATAAATCTCCTTCACAAAAAGAATGAATCTTTCAACCTATCAAATATATTCAGTGAGGGATTTGTACAGCAAAGAATAAAAAGTACAATTTGTGGGTAACGATTAAGTATATCTTTACAAATAAAACAATTTACACTATACAGCCCTGACATCAGTCAGAGGGCTTTGTTGCCAATTCATATTCATTTAAACAACACAAAGCAAAACAACAAAAAAATCTCAGCCATCTGGAACTCAGTAGGTTAATGCAGTATTTTGACATTTCCAACTAGTATAACTAAGGGTAAAATACTTTCAAAAGAAGAAGCTGCTATGTGTCTTTAGGAAAAAATAAGGGATCTTCCAAAAACAAAAAACCTTAAGATTTCTTATGCTTCTTCAAAAGTTGTGGCTTGTCATTTGCAAGTATTAATAATTTTATGCAGATCCACTTAGTCAAAAATATAAGAGTTTGTAGGAAGAGTAAGACATTATCCTAAACACTGAGAAGAATGGGAACATGCATTAAAGTTTCTGTCTGGCAAGATATATTCATGCAATATCAAAGTCTGATCCCATCTCTAATAGCATGCATACTCATAAATTGCATTTATATACAAAACTAACACATTATAATTTATTTATTTAATATAGTGGGAGGAAACTAACTTTGGAGTCATTGAGATTTGGTTTTCAATCCAGAATCTGCTACTTAAAACTGTACTGTGGTGCCTGGGTGGCTCTCAGTCAATTAAGCATCTGACTTCGGCTCAGGTCATGATCTCACAGATCATGAGTTCAAGCCCCGTACTGTTAGCAAAGAGCCTGCTTGGAATTCTCTTTCTCTCCCTCTCTCTTTGCCCCCCCCCCCGCCAGAAAATAAATAAACTTTAATAAAAGGAATGTTTAGGTGTACAAGTAACAATTTTTCAGAGTTTATTATGTCTTAAAAAATTCTTTTGAGGATTTAAATATAAATAAATGTAAAGTGTCTAGCACTATGCCTTGCATATAACTAGCTATACAATGGATATTTATTACCTCTCGTATCATCATCAACATCCAACTACCTTTTATAAAAATTTTTAACTATTGTTGACATACACTTACAATAATTTCAGGTTAACATCTAATTTCTTGAGTGTACTATGTGCTGTGCTCACTTTGGCAGTACATATACTAAAATTCAGTGTACCATGTGCCACTCACTGTACTAACAACTCACTTTACATTTATTATCCTAATCCTTATCAACAACTTACAACAATCCTTACAACTCTGCAAAGCAGTAATTATCCTCAATTTACAAATGAGAAAACTGAAGCTCACAAAAGAAATTTATCTGAGGTCACACAGCTAGTAAGCAGTAGAAATTCAAACTCTGGTCTCTTTGAAGTCCTTGCTGGGGCCTACAAAGCCCTGTGAAATTTTGCCCCTTCCTACCTTTTACAAATTTATCTGACTCCATCCACCATCCCTATTCACTCCTCTCCAACCACACTGGTCCCTTATCTGGCACTCAAATGTTCTAAGCTCATTCCCACATTAAGGCCTTCAAAAGTATTCTTCCCCTATGCTCTTGGAAAGCTCTTTCCCTGAATTTGTGCATGGTTGTCTCCTTCCCATTATTCAAATACCACCTGCTCACATAAGCCTTCAATTACTCTGCTATAAGATGCATCCCACCATTAAAATAGCATGCCACAACAACCACCTCACTCTGTTTTATTCTTTTGGGGGCTCTTACTACAGACTGGCATTTTCTTCGTTTTCTCATCTACCCAGTGAGAACAAACTTCTCACCTTCAGTCAGATTCTCTTACTTTTAGAAGGCTATACCATCCATGAGTCCTGGAAACAACTCTCTCAATTCCTAATGTTACACAAAACTGTAAATCAATCCTCATTTTTCATCACACTGAGACCCATAAATCAGTCCATTTGATCTGTCTGGTCTCCCGATCAGTAAACATCTCATATATATCATTTTAGATAAGCAGAAGGTATTGTGGGAGATTGTTAGACTAGCTTGCCAATTAAAACACAATACCAGTAATAGTAAGGAGGCAGTGTGCTAAAGAGGGAGACTTACCCAAGTAGATATTATGGCACTTAGACTTTAAGCTTTGTTCAATCACCGGTTGCTTTGTGCCATTAGACACACGAAGGTTCTGTAGGTGAATCTGTTCCCTCCCCTTATGAAAATAAGGTTGTTAGGCTAGAAGACTATCTCTAAGGTTATGTGCACATTAAACATTCCAGAGTGTGGGGATAAAATAAGAATTAAAGATATTATGTGAGGACTTTAAAAAAGAGTGGCCCCTATCAAAACAAAAAAATGGAGAAGTACACACATCCCTGAAAGCCTAATTTATCCCCAAAAGTGATATCCCATTGAGACTCTGAACTGCCAAAATTTCACTTTCTTCTTTGACCCTGCATAGATACCAAGAGGTAAAGATATTACTGACTCTCAAGATTACTTACTGCTCCATCATCAGTCTCCTAACTCTTTACTTTATCCACCAGCCACTGTAAGTTTTACTCATTAAGCAAACTTCCTCAAGGGCAGTAACTTTTTTGTCATGATTTACATATTTTTTTAAGAAAATATGTATTACTCAGCATGTGATATACTTTCTATTACTAAACTTTTAAAAATCCTAGGGTTGGGGCGCCTGGGTGGCTCAGTCGGTTGGGCGTCCAACTCCGGCTCAGGTCATGATCTCGCGGTCCGTGAGTTCGAGCCCCGCGTCGGGCTCTGTGCTAACAGCTCAGAGCCTGGAGCCTGTTTCAGATTCTGTGTCTCCCTCTCTCTCTGACCTTCCCCCATTCATGCTCTGTCTCTCTCTGTGTCAAAAATGAATAAACGTTAAAAAAAAATTTAAAAAAAAAATCCTAGGGTTGGTAGAGGAGCTTCTTTGCTCCCATATATTTGTCATTTAATGAAGCACACAAATCTCAATGGGGAGGATATTTTTATAAGAAATATCATAGAGATGAGTACATTTATTGATGTCGATCTCACAACTAATTTGTGACAATTCAGACAATATGGTATGTGCCATCACCACTAAATACGGTAAAAAGATTTAAACTATTTTGAAATATTAATGACCAAGGTATTTCTCTCGGAATACTAAAAATTTCTGCACACCCATTATCAAACTGGCTGTCTCTGAAAACAAAAATGAAACAAAAATTAAAGGTCAAAAGTTCTACTTGCATCCCAGAACATAATTACTGCCATGGCTTTACACAAAGCGTAAGTTCTTGGTGATCAAAACAGAACCACTTTAAAATATCTAGACCCAGTATAGCCTGTATATCAGAAATGTGAATCTTTTTTCTTTTTTAATGTGCATTTATTCTTGAGAGAGAGAGAGACAGAGTGTGAATGGGGGAGGGTCAGAGAGAGAGAGAGAGAGACAGGGAGACACAAAATCTGAAGTAGGCTCCAGGCTCTGAGCTATCAGCACAGAGCCCAACATGAGGCTCAAACTCACCAACTGTAAGATCATGACCTGAGCCGAAGTTGGACACTTAACTGACTGAGCCACCTAGGTGTCCCCAGAAATGTCAATCTTGAAGACTGATGAATGCTTTGAATTCTTGGAAGAGTGTGGTGGACACATGAAATATTATTTTTGTCTAATATATTGTTTCAAAGAACCTTGTAACTCCTGCAGTATAGTAATTTCATGGAAGCAGATGACCTTTATGTATTGCTTTTTACTTCACCCATAATTTCTTCATTAAATATTTACTAAGCAGCTACTGTGTGTGAGACACCAGGTATACAATATGTCTAAGACACAGCCCCCATCCTCAAGAAGCCCAAAGTCAGACTGAACAGTATTTTCTCTACCAGGAGAATTTTTAATGAAAATTTCCAAATGAGGCTTAGTGATTATTTAAATGTGTCAATGAAATATTTGACTCATTCCAAGATTTCAACTATTTTTAGAAAATACTCATCCTGATTTGAAAAAGTGAGATCAATTTATAGACAGAAGTTTGCCAAATTAAGAAAAAATATTGACTGAAGCAATGAGAATAAAGAAATTATTTTAGGCCATCATTTCATATTCAGTTCCTTAAATGAAAATATCACAAATCAGTAAAGCAAAATAATATTACACTGTTTTTAGATTCCCTGTGTTAAACCATGGTGAATTTAAGAATTGATTTCCCTTCTTACATTTTAATGTAATATATGATAAACTCAAGAATATATCTAAAGTGATGTAAATTATAAAGCATAAACTAATTGCTCATAGTGCAATGTCACATTTTGATACATTTGGAGAAATACTGCAGCCAATCTATACTTTGTATAAGTAACCAAAGGCTTTAAATTAATAAATTAGATTAGAAATATAAAAGTTTGAAAATATAACAATTAATTTCTACTTTCAAAATTTAGAGGACTTTAGTTTGGGGTCTCTAATGGCAGAATTCTTTTGGAAGGACACAAAATATATTCAGAAAACATTGCATTAATCCTTCTAGCATCCCTGCAAGGTGAAACATATTATTCCCATTTTACAGAGTGGGCAACTTCTTTAATGAAATTTGGCCATGATACACAATAACTAATAAAGCTGGGAGTTGAGCTTAGGGCATCTGATATCAACTCCAGTGTCCTATCTATTAGTCACACTCTCTCATCACTTTGGCATTTCTCATTGTCCTAAAATGCAGTACACGATCGCTTATTCTTCAAAGTATTACCTCAGTTGTCAAGGCAACAAAGATAAGGAATTTAGAAAAAAATTACTACTGCAATATCAGAGAGTAATAAACCAGCACAAAAAATAACATTCCAAGTGTACAAAAAATATACCATGTTACATACTGCCTTCAGAATAAGTTGTGTAATATTCGAATATGTATGTAAGATAACATACTTTGTTTAGTACATTAATTTGATAGTGCAATACACACAACTATTCAGAAATTATGCACTTATTGATGTAAAATACAGCTAATGAAACAAAAAAATCTTGCCATAATTGATGTAAAATACAGCTAATGAAACAAAAACAGTCTTGCCATATGGTGAGACATAATGCTGGTAGAAACATGCAGGCTTAGCATAATCTTTCAGGAAAGCCATCTGGTAAGAAGAACCAAGAGACTCAAAACGCATATATTCTTTTTGACCTAGTAATGATACTTCTAGGAATCTATCACAGGAAATAATCTGAATTTTGGACTGAGCTCTATGCTCTAAGATGATCATGACATCATTTTTTAATAGGGAAACTTGTAAATACCTTAAGATATCA